>NC_025994.2:126309873-126434675 GCF_000442705.2 Elaeis guineensis
TTGGTAATCCAGATTACCTCATGGAAGATAATCTGGATTGTTAAGATAATCTGTATTACCAATCCAAAAAGTGTATCAAATGTGGCAATCCAGATAACCACATTAAATTATCAGTAATTTGGATAGATTGCCAGCTACCAAATGCAACTTAGAAGATATCTACTTGGATCCAATCAGGTCTATATTGAAGGATGAAGTTTTCACATCAATGTTCTGAACCACTATGTGTAATCTACTTTCACCGATGCCATATATTAGGGCTTAATTGATCTTAATTAGGCCCCAGTGGATCTACTTTACCATCGCTATGCCTTAGGGTTGCAAGGTTTATACATACACACACATACATTTAATGTATATGTATGGGTCCTCCAAACTCTATGATCGATGTTTATGCGTTAGTAGTTTAGAGATAGTAAATCTAATCTAACAAATCAGATCATCGATAATCGGATCTGAGTGTTGATCTACTTGAGTGTAACTAAATCCAACTATATATATTATAATCAATAATATAAATTAATGATTAGTTAAATTGATTTATTGGTAAAAGGAATTTTTTCTTATATTCAAGGAAGGTCCCAGAATATATAGTATTATTAGTTTTTAATATGCTCCGATTGATTTGGTGGCTTGGATTAGAAACTTTATGATCCAGATTCAATCCATCTGAGAAATCGATCATAGTTTTCAATCCAAGCCTAGACAAAGAAATTTAGTTTGGATTCAGTCACTTGTCCAGATTGGTAATGAGTTGAACTCATCCATTTGAAGCCTAACTCCAAAAATTTGATCTAACTAATCATAATGTCAGACGGATCTCTTTCACCTAGGTTCTCAATAAAAAAATTAAAGTTGCCTAGATTCTAAGTTAAAAAAAAAATAAAGAAAAAAGCTAAGCAACAAATTCTTCATGCAATTCATGCTAGTATGCAATTTTGACAACCACGAACAATACTACACCTTTTGATTGTCATTAAAAGTTAAATTGTAAGATTTAATATAAAGACACAAAATTAATCTTTTGTACGTTTTATTGTGATAAATGCAATTTTGATGAATATGTTCACCTTTTTTATGACAATATTTGCTTATCTTCTTCTTGCAGCATGCTTTATAAGAAATAAACCGTTGAGTTTTAATCATACCTTTGAGTTTTGCATACA
Organism: Elaeis guineensis; assembly: GCF_000442705.2. Classification (NCBI taxonomy): domain Eukaryota; kingdom Viridiplantae; phylum Streptophyta; class Magnoliopsida; order Arecales; family Arecaceae; genus Elaeis; species Elaeis guineensis. Next base: position 126,311,040 of record NC_025994.2, read on the forward strand.
GTATCATCGCTTAACGTAATAAAGTACGTACCATTTTCAATGTTGTTGGAGGGATACCCACCGACCGACTATCGGAGGGCCCGACCGGCTGGCGGCCCGACCGACGACCGACTATCGGAGGGCCCGACCGGCTGGCGGGACCGACCGACCGACCGGCTATCGGAGGGCCCGACCGACCTAACCAACGGCCCGACGGACGACTCTGACTGGCCGATCGTAAGTCGGGCGACAGGCCGACGGACGCCATCAGCGGCTAACTGCGGCCATTCCACGGTCCATTCCCGACCGACTAAACCCAGAGGTCCGGTAGCCGACCCACATGAAGCTCGCCGACCGACGGAGGAGTCCGACGCCACTCAGCTGGCCACCGACCCTGGGTCGGCCGACTCCACCAACCGCCGTACGGCCGCCAGACGTTGTCAGCTCTGACACGGACATGCGGCACAGTTACCTAGGGGCATTGTCCCGCCGAGAGCCGGGTTAACCCTGGTGATTAGACGGCTACACGGCGACATGACATTTTCACGGCGGCTCTGACAGCCTACAGTGAGTTGACAGTTCCTCACTTGTCCGCGCCATTAATGACGGCGCCATACCTAGCTCCACTATATATACCGGGGAAGGCAACAGTGCAAAGGATCGATCCGCTCGTCTCTCCCACATACGCAGGCTCGCTCCTCTCTCTCTCTCTCCCTCTCTCCTTCTCAGAGCTCTCTGTCTGCATTTCACTGTTGCCCAGTCACCTCTCTGACTTGACCGTCGGAGGGTCCCCGCCGGAGCCGCCTCCGGTCAGTGCGGACTTCCTTTTGCAGGTGCACGCTTCCCGGCGATCGGGCGACGAGGCGATTGGCCGCAACAGATTGGCGCGCCAGGTAGGGGCCAGCATGACAAAGACAAGAGCTCAACGATCGAGAATCACTGGGTCGGCAAGGCGTTCTTCCCGCCGGGAAGAAGCCTCCCCGTCCCCACCGGCGGCGGAGCCTAGCTCTCCGCGCCCTGCAGTGACCACGGAGGCCCAGATTGCGGCCATCGTACGGCAGATGACCGTACTGACCGACGCAGTCAAAAGCCTCCAGCAACAACCGGCGGCCCGACCTATGCCTTCCAGGAGCAGCCGCCGACGGCCGCGCCGACCCCTGTCGCCTCCAAGCGAGCGCTCTCAACAGCGCTCCCACGGAGAGGAGGAGGGGCGACCTCGGCGCGACGACCGACGGTCCCAGCGGCCCTCTCCTTCCCCGTTGGAACGGGCGAGGAAGGAAAAGCGGCCGCGCACACCGTCGGCCTCTCTTTCAGAATCCTCCGGAGGCTCCACTCCCGGGGTCTCCCAGCATCGACGAGCGGACGACTACGAGCGACGGTTCGAGGAGATCGACCGCCGGCTCGCCCAACTGCAGATGGACGGCCAAAAGTCTTCGAACGACATCGACTTCCAGACCGCCCAGCCTCTCTCTCGACTGGTCCTCGATGAGCCGATTCCCAGTCGGTTCAAAATGCCGAACGTGGAGCCATACGACGGCTCCACCGACCCAGTCGACCATCTCGAGAGCTATAAAGCTCTCATGACAATTCAAGGGGCAACCGACGCTCTTTTTTGCATCGGCTTCCCCGCCACACTTCGCAAGGCTGCCAGGGCTTGGTACTCCGGTCTCCGATCGGGCAGTATCCATTCCTTCGCGCAGCTCGAGCACTCGTTCGTGGCCCATTTCAGCACTAGCCGAAAGCCGCCGCGAACGTCGGATAGCCTTTTCTCCCTCAAGCAGGGGGAAAACGAGACGCTCCGACACTTCGTGGCGCGATTCAACGCGGCCACGCTCGAGGTCCGGGACCTCAACGAAGACATGGCAGTTTCAGCCATGAAGCGGGGCCTGAGGTCGTCCCGATTTACTTATTCTCTGGACAAGACCCTCCCCCAAACATACGCCGAGCTACTGGAGCGCGCATACAAGTATATGCGCGCGGACGAAGGAGCGTCCGACCGACGATTGGTCGAGCCCAGGGGTCCGAAGGAGAAGCGAAGAAAGGGTCGGGAGCCCGCCGAACCAAGCAGGCCCCCGGCCAATAGTCGGCTTTCTCCACCCCGACAGATCCAAAAATCACCCCGCCGACAGACTCCGAGGTCGTTGCGTCCCAGGTATGACTCCTACACTCCTCTCTCCGCTCCCCGTGCGCAGATCTTGATGGAGATCGAAGGGGAAGAATACCTGCGACGGCCTCCGCCTCTGAAGGCAAAGGGCCTCGACCATCGGAAGTACTGCCGGTTCCATCGGAGCCACGGCCACGACACCGAGCGATGCATCCAGTTGAAGGATGAGATCGAAAATCTCATCCGCCGGGGGTATCTCGGCAAATTTCGAAAGGGTCCGCCGACCCGACCGACTGCCGATCGACGCCCCCAGCCGACTGAAGAGGCGCCGACTAACCAGCCGACGGCTGGAGTCATCAACATGATCTCCAAGCGGCTGGGATCGGGGACGTCTACAGGGGGGGAGCCGACGAAAAAGCCACGACCGAGCGACGTAATCACCTTCGCGGAAGACGACGTTCGGGGCATCCAGACTCCCCACGACGACGCTGTTGTTGTGTCGGCGACAATAGCCAATTACGATGTAAAACGAATTTTTGTTGATAATGGAAGTTCGACAAATGTTTTGTTTTACTCGACCTTCTCCCGAATGCGACTACCGACTGATCGACTTAGTGGGGTCTCCACACCCTTGATCGGCTTTGCCGGAGATACCGTCACGACAGAAGGAGAAATCACCCTGCTTGTGACGGTCGGTACTGAACCACGGTAAAGCACGGTCTCCCTCATTTTCGCGATCGTCCAAGTTCCTTCGGCCTACAACGCCATACTCGGGCGACCCGGATTGAACGCCCTCAGGGCGGTCGTCTCGACATACCATCTCCTTGTTCGATTCCCGACCAAAAACGGAGTCGGAGAGATGCGCGGAGATCAACAGCTCGCCCGACGATGCTTCCAAATCTCCGCCCAAAGCGACGAAACAAAGGATCCCCTGACAATCGACAAACTGGATCAACGGGAGGAGGAAGAGCGGGGTTCGCCGGCCGAGCAGCTCGAGGCGATCCCGGTAGGAGAAAATCCCGATAGAAAAGTTTGGATCCGGTCTCGATTGCCCGATGCCGAACGCCACCGACTGACGGAGCTGCTGACGGCCAACGCCGACATATTCGCATGGTCGGCAGCAGATATGTCGGGCATCCCTCCGGAAATAATGACTCACCGACTCAACATCGACCCGACGATGAAACCGGTGAGGCAGAAGAAAAGGTCCTTCGCCCCAGAAAGGCAGAAGGCTATCGACGAGGAAGTGGACAAGCTGCTCGAAGCGGACTTCATTCGGGAATCCACGTATCCCGATTGGCTCGCCAATGTCGTCATGGTCAAGAAAGCCAACGGGAAATGGAGGATCTGCATCGACTATACCGACCTCAACCGAGCATGCCGAAGGATAGCTTTCCACTCCCGAAGATCGACCAGCTGGTGGATGCGACATCCGGATTTCGACTGCTCAGCTTCATGGACGCCTTCGTCGGGTACAATCAGATCCGGATGGCGCCTGAGGACGAGGAGCACACCGCGTTCGTAACTCCCAAGGGCCTCTACTGCTACAGGGTGATGCCCTTCGGATTGAAGAACGCCGGGGCCACCTACCAGCACTCGTCAATAAGGTCTTCAAAGACCAAATCGGCCGCAACATGGAAGTGTATGTGGACGACATGCTGGTGAAAAGCACGCAGATCCCGGACCATGTTCAGGATCTCGAGGAGACCTTCCGCACCCTTCGACGACACCGAATGAAGCTCAACCCGACCAAATGCGCCTTCGGGGTGACCTCGGGGAAGTTCCTCGGATTCCTCGTTTCTCAGAGAGGGATCGAGGCCAACCCTGAGAAGATTAAGGCGATCCTCGACATGCATCATCCGAACACCAAGAAGGAGGTCCAGCAGCTGAACGGGAGAATCGTCGCTCTTAGCCGATTCATTTCCCGATCAGCTGAAAGGTGCCTCCCGTTCTTCAAGACCCTGCGCCAGGCGAACGGTTTCTCTTGGTCGGATGAGTGCGAACAGGCCTTCGAAGACCTGAAAAAGTACCTGGCTTCCCCGCCGCTGCTCGTAAAGCCGCAGGTCGGGGAGACCTTGTATCTCTACTTGGCCACATCTTCTGAGGCGATCAGTTCGGTGCTCGTTCGGGAAAACGAGTGCCGAACCCATCAGCCCATCTACTACACCAGCAAAGTGCTCCACGGCGCCGAAGCCAGATACTCGGAGATGGAAAAGATGGTTTTCGCGCTGACCGTCTCCGCGCAACGGCTCCGACCATACTTCCAGGCCCACGCCATCGTGGTACTCACCAACCGGCCCCTGAGGGCCGTACTGCGCCGACCCGACACATCCGGACGACTCGCTAAGTGAGCAATGAAGCTTAGCGAGTTCGACATTCAGTACCGACCGAGGCCTGCCTTGAAGGCTCAGGTCCTGGCCGACTTCATCGCTGAATGCCCGACGACCGACCGACCGTCGGGAGCTGAAGGCCCGGGACGAGATTCGGTCTCTGAGCCAAACCCGATCTCCACCTGGGTACTTCACATCGACGGAGCCTCCAACGCTCAGGGAAGCGGGGCCGGGCTCCTGCTCACGAATTCGGATGGGGTAGTCACCGAATACGCCCTCCGGTTCGACTTCAAGGCCTCCAACAATCAAGCCGAATACGAGGCACTCCTCGCGGGCTTGAGGATGGCGAAGGAACTGGGCGTCGACAGCCTCCGGGCATTCTCCGACTCTCAGCTGATCGTGGGGCAGGTCAAGGGCGACTTCGAGGCGCGAGATCCGACCATGATCAAGTATCTTCAGAAGGTAAAGGATCTCGTGGCCCGCTTCGGGCATTTCGAGATCTCCCACATCCCCAGGATGGAGAACGCCCGTGCCGACGCTCTCTCCAGATTGGCAACGTCGGCCTATGATTCTTTGGGTCGGACGTTTGTCGAAAACCTCCAGCAGCCGAGCATCGATCGGGTCGAAGAAGTGCAGCAGCTAACGTCCGAACCAAGTTGGATGGACCCGATCGTCCGGTACCTGTCCGACGGGACCAGTCCCGAAGATCCCGCGGAGGCCAAGCGACTTCGATGGTCGGCGTCGCAATATGTGATCATGGACGGCCGACTCTACAAGAGGTCGTTCTCCCTCCCTCTGCTTAGGTGCTTGGGACCGACCGACGCTGACTACGCCCTCCGAGAGGTTCACGAAGGAATTTGTGGGAATCACTTGGGGGGCAAGTCCTTAGCCTTCAAGGTCTTACGACAGGGCTACTACTGGCCGACCATGAGGAAGGATGCAGCCGAGTTGGTCCGAAGGTGCGAGCCATGTCAGAAGTATGCCAATATTCAGCACCAACCGGCCAGCCAAATCACTCCCATTGTCGCTCCATGGCCCTTCGCTCAGTGGGGAGTCGATATCCTCGGCCCCTTCCCACCGGCGTCAGGCCAGAGGAAGTTCATCGTTGTCGCCATCGACTACTTCACGAAGTGGGTCGAGGCCGAGCCCTTGGCGCAGATCACCGAGCGTAAGATGGAGGACTTCGTCCAAAAGTCCATCATCTTCAGGTTCGGATTGCCGCACACCATCATCACCGACAACGGACGGCAATTCGACAACCAAGACTTCAAGGACTTCTGCGCCAGGTTCCACATCCGTCATCGACTAACTTCAGTCGGGCACCCACAGTCCAACGGCGAGGTTGAAGTGACGAACCGAACCCTGCTCCATGGACTCAAGACCCGACTGAACGAAGCCAAAGGTCTCTGGGTCGATGAGCTGGGCTCCGTCCTATGGGCTTACCGAACGACCCCCCGTGTCCCGACCGGGGAGTCGCCGTTCAGTTTGGCCTACGGGACAGAAGCTATGATCCCGCTCGAGATTGGCCTGCCATCTTCAAGGGTCGAGCAGTACCGCGAGCCGGACAACTCCGAAAGTCGGAGGGCCGACCTAGACCTTCTCCCCGAACTGCGAAATGAGGCTCAAATCCGAATGGCCTCATACCGATAGAGGGTCGCCCGGTACTACAACGCCAAGGTCAGACCAAAGCTCTTTAAACCTGGCGACCTAGTCTTGAGGAAGGCGGAGGTGTCGAAGCCCTTGGACCAAGGGAAGATGGCTCCCAACTGGGAAGGACCCTACAAGGTTGCTGACACCTTCGGGCCGAGAGCCTATCGGCTAGAAACCCTTGAGGGAAAAGCCATTCCCCGGACTTGGAACACCGACAACTTGAAGCTGTATTACCAGTGAATTCTGTAATTCAATCATCGGAATACAAGTTCAGTTTGAAAAATCGGAGTTCTAACTCTTCGACTACTGATCGGCGCTCAGCCCCGATGCATCGACGCGGACCTGGAACCGACGACACATCGGCCCCTTACACGGACCGATGCATCTACGATGACGGGAGTTTATACTCCTTCTACGGTCGAATTTTCGGGCAGAATCCATCGGCCGACTGGTCGATCGGGCCCCGACCGAAGAAAGGCTAAAAGCCCACGCGGCTGTTGCCGCGACATTCCGACCAGGCTACGGCCGGTCGAGGGATATTCGGCTTACCACCGTCTATCATATGACGCGACCTTAGTCGCATCCACTACTCGCCGACCGACCTACGGCCGGCTGAACGACACTCGGCTTGCCACCGTCTGTCAAAAGACACGAAACCCGACGCAAGAGCATGGGGACCCGACTTACTATCATGCCCCCGACACTGCGCCGGATGATGATCGGCTAAGTGCATCTACGGAGGTCCGGCCGCCGAACCTTCACTAGGTTCGGTCGGCTACCTACTTGACAGATGCGCCCGAACGGCGACTACAATTTTTGGAAACCGACCTAAAGTCGGGACACAAGCTACTTCGAAGCTGTGCAAGCCGATTAAGTCCTACCGACTTACCCGAGTTGGCGACTTCTCTAAGTTGGCGACTAGGGTTCGACATTACAGCGATAAGAAACATTACAAACAAGAAGCAAAAGAGAAGACAATTTCATTCATTGATCAAAAAACATTACAAAGTTGGGCCGAAGCCCGATTACATGTATTTTCAAAAAGACAAAAATAAAGATGGTCGGCAGGGCCGATCACCCGTCCTGATCGATCTCTTCGACCGACGGAGGATCGGGGATGATCGGCGTCTCGGCCATAAGCAACGATTGATCGGCCGCCGAGAGATGGGCTTCGGTCGATAAAGGAACTTCGGTCGGCACCTGCTCCGGGACGGCTTCCTCCACCACGATGACGCCTCCCGACGGCTGGTCGGCCATCTCTTCCGTTCCTTCTTCTTCGGCTCCTTCCTCGGCGAACGGCGGGACGACTCGGCTGACGTCCACCTCCGGGTACAAGGAATGGACGGCATTCCGACCATCCTCGAACCCGACCCGGTAGGAGGCGAAGCCCGACTCGAGCATCTCCTCCTTGTACCGGTCGGAGGCCCGGAAGTCCTCAACCGCACGATCGGCCGACTCCCTCGCCGACCGTGCCTCGTCCTTAGTGTGGGCCAGCTCCTCCCTCGCCAACTCCGCCTCGGCCCTGGCAATTTCGACGTCGATTTGGGCGATGGACAAATCCTCTTCGGTTTCCGCGAGCTTCCCCAGGCTGGCCCGAAGTTGCTCGCGTTCCCCTTGGAGTTCGGAGGTGGCACCGTCCCGTTCGCGTCGAAGACGACGCACGACCCGACCTTTGTGCTTGGCCTCCTTCTTGGCCGACTTTAGTTCGGCCATAAGCCGGGAGACCTCGTCCGTCAACTTGGCCTCCCGGTCGACCGACTCCTGCAGTTGGTCGACCAGCCTCCCTCTTTCGGCCTCGGCCGCCGCCGACCTTTCCTTGAAGGCTGCCCGAACGTCGCCGAACCTTCGGTATCCGGCCTCCAACTCGGACATGGTGAAGATCAGCTGCCGACGGAAAAAAGCTTTGTCAGAATTATGTGGCAAGCAAAAATTTTTCTAAGGAAAAAGGTGACGCGAAGCTTACCTCCACCATTGTCGGGTAGAACCGCGACAGCATTTCGGTCACTTGCCGAGACCGCAACGACTGAACGTCGGTAGGGAGGAGGATCCCCTGGCACAACCTCCTCGCAAGGTTGTGGTCGGCCAAGGCCGACGCACCCTCAGGGTAGTATGTGCTGGGGGGCATTGATCTCTCCTCCTCCGAGGGCTCCATCGGGGCTTTCCCCCGATCAACTGCCCCGACGGACGGGGCTGGCAGCGATGGGACGCTGGAGTTCGACCCGGCGCCCCCCGTTGCGCCAGCGGACGCCTCCGGACGATGTTCGGCTTCCCGAACGACATCCGGCTCCACCCGCGGTGGCGAAACCGCCGACACTCCTTCGGCCACTTCCTCGGTCGGCCTTTCCTCGACTCGGACGGTCGGAGCCGCGAGGGCTATGATCGGCTCCGACCCCTCGGTCGCCGACGCTTCCACGGTCGGCGGGACTGGGGCCGGTCTCTTGGAAGGGCGCGAAGGGCCTGCCCCCGGCGCTGGCCTCTTCCTCGCGGCGGCAAATTGGCGAATTTCGGCATCGGTCGGCCTCATCCTCGGCGGTGTCCCTGCAAAACCGACCAGTGTCAAAGGCCGGACCAGAACTACCCTAAAGCCGAACAAAAAGAAAAGCTAGGGGATCGGGCGATACCTATTCGGGGGACCAGACTCAGGCCGGCATCATAGAGAGCTTGCTCGGTAACAAGCTCCCTCTGCTTCGGGACCGACATATCTTTGAGTCGGTGGAAGTCCTCCCGGTCGTCCACGTCGACCCGACTGTTGTCGTTGGCCTCAGTTCGGGGTACACCCCAGCGAGAAGGAAAGCCCCAAGAGGAAGAAGAGGAAACAAAGAAAAACTGGTTCTTCCATCCATGAATGGACGATGGAAGACCGGTTATGAAGGCAAGACCCTTCCGGGGGTTGAAGAGCCACCACCCTCGGGCTTTAGGGTGGGGTCGGAGCACAAAGAAGGCCCGGAAGAGGGAAACGCGAGGGTTGGTCGGCAAGAGCTGACACAACAGCGCGAAAGAAATGATTAGCCGGACAGAGTTCGGCGCCAGTTGCGCCGGACAGAGTCCGTAGTAATCAAGCAGATTCCGGACGAACTCCGGAATCGGAAGTCGAAGACCCGCACGAAGGTCCTCAACATACAGCGCCAGGTCGCCAGGCGGAGGGTTGTTGACCCGACCGCCGGCCCCTGGAGCGGAGAGCCGAAACTGCTCCGGGATGCGATAGTGCTCCCGAAGCTGATCGACGTTCGGCCCCGAAAGCGAGGAGGCCTCATCTTCCGGAGCCGATCGGGTGTCGTCGGTCGGGTTCCCCGACCGAGCTCCCTGAGTCGGTTTCCTGGTCATTGTGCAGGGACCGAAAGAAGAGAAAGAAGAGAAGAAAGCAAGAAGGGGAAGGAGGACCACGAACCCGATGGACCCTCCGGAGGTAGAGAAGAGCTCTGCCCGCGACGACCGAGAAATCGCCCGGACAGAGTTTCCCCCAGCAAATGGCAAATGTAGGTCGAGGTCCGGGAGGTCCTATATATATAGGACCGACCGACGGCCGAGATCCTTCCGCGCCGACCGAAGACCTCCGGATGCGCGACGCGTGGCGCCCGCCGGTTAGCCGGGGATTCGGCGCGCTTCGTCCCGGGACGCCCGCACCGCCCTCATTAAATGCCGGAGCAGACGCCGGCCAACCACCATGACACGCGGCGCGCGGGGGTTGGCTCCGCAGTCGGCCGCCCGCGCCGGTCCACGTTTCCGATGGGACGCTCCACCCGCGATCGGCGCCGAATATCCGATCGACTGACGCCGTATCGTCCGGCACCCGATCTTCTGGCACCGACGTGACGGCTGACAACGACAAGGCGTGGCGTCTGACACCTGACGCCGGTGCGACTTCCGGCATCGACTAGACGTTCGGATCACTGGGATTCGTGAGATGTCTGACAACGGATCAGCCGGCGGTACGGTCGGATCTGCACATGCGACAAATCCACTTCCAGTCGTCCGGCCTTGCTACCCGAATGAAGGCATCGGCCAGCTCTCCACCCGACTTAGGAGTGGAGGGGGGCAACTGTTGGGGGATACCCACCGACCGACCGACCGACTATCGGAGGGCCCGACCGACTGGCGGCCCGACCGACCGACCAACTATCGGAGGGCCCGGCCGGCTGGCGGCCCGACCGACCGACCGGCTATCGGAGGGCCCGACCGACTAACCAACGGCCCGACGGACGACTCTGACTGGCCGATCGTAAGTCGGGCGACAGGCCGACGGACGCCATCAGCGGCTAACTGCGGCCATTCCACGGTCCATTCCCGACCGACTAAACCCAGAGGTCCGGTAGCCGACCCACATGAAGCTCGCCGACCGACGGAGGAGTCCGACGCCACTCAGCTGGCCACCGACCCTGGGTCGGCCGACTCCACCAACCGCCGTACGGCCGCCAGACGTTGTCAGCTCTGACACGGACATGCGGCACAGTTACCTAGGAGCATTGTCCCGTCGAGAGCCGGGTCAACCCTGGTGATTAGACGGCTACACGGCGACATGACATTTTCACGGCGGCTCTGACAGCCTACAGTGAGTTGACAGTTCCTCACTTATCCGCGCCATTAATGACGGCGCCATACCTAGCTCCACTATATATACCGGGGAAGGCAACAGTGCAAAGGATCGATCCGCTCGTCTCTCCCACATACGCAGGCTCGCTCCTCTCTCTCTCTCTCCCTCTCTCCTTCTCAGAGCTCTCTGTCTGCATTTCACTGTTGCCCAGTCACCTCTCTGACTTGACCGTCGGAGGGTCCCCGCCGGAGCCGTCTCCGGTCAGTGCGGACTTCCTTTTGCAGGTGCACGCTTCCCGACGATCGGGCGACGAGGTGATTGGCCGCAACAATATATATATATATAAAAGCTAAGATCTGATACACAGATGCAAAAGCTCTGATTTAATCTAAATGCTACACTTCAACCAAACCAATGAAAGAAACAAAATCAATAATAAAGGTCTGCAACATTTTTTTATCAAAGTCTTGTATTAGGAGTGAGGAGAGGGCAATTGCAATGATTAGAAGTAAAGAGAGAGTGAGGACGATGGTGATTTTCGAAAGATCGAGAAGCTAGAGTTTGAGAGAGTAATTATCACTTGTTAGGATGAATGGCAGGGTTTGAAAGTGTAAAGAGAAGGTGATTGCAATTATGGAGAGGGCAAAAAGAATTACGGTTCTTCGCAAGAGACAGAGAAGATATGGTTTAATAAAGAAAAAAGAAAATGAGAGTGAGACGCCAAGAGCCAACAATGAGATTGAAAGAAAGAGAAGGTAGGATTTAATTTGAGAAAAAAATAGGCAATAAGTAAAGACTAAAGTGAATGAGTATAAAATAAATATAAAATTTTTTATTAACTAAATGGGTGATCCATGGGTACTTGTGGATCGACCTGATCTATCCGCGGGTCAACAGGTCACGGGTCAAATTACTCATATTTAAATGGATCTTAATTTTTTTATCAATATCCAATCCATTGCAGGTGGGTACGGATCAATCCACGGATACCGAATCATTTTATCAGGTCTATCTTCAAAATCCTGCCTCCTACGTCAAATTCATCGAATCCAACAGTGCACGGGTCATCATCCTCGATTATATATTAGATATCTGGCCTGCATAGAACCACCAACAACAAGGATTGCCGTCACGCCCGCGGTCATACAAAAACAAGGTTGAATAAGAAAACACATCCTAAGTAACAAGAAAAAGAAAAGCAGATGCATCCAAAATTATGCCATTGCAGAAGTCCAACTGCATCAAATGACCAGCATACATCCAAAGTAACAAGACACATTATGTATCTATCTCTGCAAAAGTCAGCACTATTCAACAGATCACCGCGTGCATGTGAGCTCGGCCGACAATTACATCACTGCAGCCATTCAGCGAAACGCTGCCATTCCCCGACACAAAATAAAAAAAGGGAAAAAGAGAAAAGGATGCTGCTAGAAGTGGGAAAAGACTATTTCCAGCTCTGCAACCAAGCTTAGATAAAGTGAGCATCAACATGACTACCCGCACTTTAAATAAGCCAAATAGTGGAATTGTACCAGGCAATGTTCTTTACATCTCGGTAAATCAGATGCCGGTAATTGGTGGTAAATAAGATCCCATGTTTTTATCATTATCTCTTTTAAAAGAGGTGAGCATACTAGATGCACACCCATGATTTTAGAAACCTCAATAAGACCACACTAAACTTAATCATAGCTACCATATAACAGCAGGTATATTGATGCATGCCTAATGCTAGTTTTGACGCATTAAAGCACTTAAGACACATCTCATTCCATCACCTTTAGGATGGTTAAAGGGTCCAACACTCCAACTTCACCATCAATAACAATCCAAGGCCAGGTCATGTTAAAAAAGTAACAAATAGATTGAACATATAATAAAACACGCTCATTCTATCTAATGAAGGAGCCTAGAATTCCTTATTATCAATATTTGCTAATATCGTATTCAATGGGAGAAAGTGAAGAGCAATGAATTGGAGGAAAATTAAAAAAAGTCAACAGCCTCCAATGGTGTACTCTCAAGCAAACTATCTAAACCTGGTATTACATATCCTGGTACCCATCCAAGCCTTTTTTCAACATGTATGGGGATGGCTATAGAGCACAAACGCAAGAAGTCTCCAAAACTAAATTAAAAAAAATGGGAAAACTGAATATATACATACAAATAGATAATACAAAATAACCTAAAAAGCAGAATATAGAACTTGTTAAAGCGAAAACACAGATTCTAAAATAAACAACAAATGGAAATTACAAAATAGAAACAAGAAAATACAAGCTTGAATTTTCAAGAACCCCCAAAAAAAAAAGCTATGGAGACACCCTGCCACAGTTTCCCATGGGGCCCTGACATGGCACATCATTATTTGACTAATCTATCGTTTAATGCACCAGACCTTGTAAATAACACAAATCCCTTCTGCGACATGGGACAAGAAATATTGCGTGGTTGAGTGGCAGCCCATAGTATTACTCTTTAAAAAAAGAAATTCTGAATAAATATACCAAAAAAACCAAATACAAAACCAGATACAAATTGACAAAACAAAAGAAAAAGTGAAAACATAATATTATAGACATGGATAACAGAAAATAGGAACAAATTAAATAAAAAAGAAAATATAAAAATGAAGTTGCTAATTAGAAAAAAAAATGGTACAGGCATCACTATCACAAAATTAGCTTCCTGACCAGCAGGGTATCGACATGGCATGCAGTCATTCAACCCCTTGTTGATAGAGCACCAGCCCCTTTCAAAGCTACCAATTCCCTCAGCCAGGTGACAAGCAACTTCACACAACAAACCCAGTGGCAATGGCATTCCACATTTAAAAAAAAAAAAAAAGGAGAAGAAGAAGAAAGAAAAAGAATCCCCAAGCAAATACATAAAGCAAGGCTGCAAAACCTAAATAACACAAACTGAAAAGAAGAATGAAAAACTGAATACATAAAAAATAACAATAGAAATAGAAGAAAACAAAAAACAAAAAAAAGAAATACAAAGCAGAATTTGTCAAAATGAACATAAACATGAAAAATAATCAGAAAACTGAAACAACACTGAATAAAAATATATTTTTAAAAAAAACTTGAAATGCAATATGCAAATTGTTTTAGGATGCCATTTTCTCACAAAAAGTTCTCTGTGTTGGCATCGCATTAACATAGTCCATTGCTAGCAGACCTATCTAGAGCTGTCAATTTAAATTGGGCTCGTCGGTTGGCCTACCATGTAAATGGGGCGAATTGGATTCATATTTTAACAATTCGTTTAAAAGCAGGTTAAATGATCCGTCCCATTTGGGTTGGCGGGTCGGGACGGCCTGTCTTGACTGGAGAAATTTTAAGCAGCGGACATTTTTGCATTCCTAGGTTTTCTTTCGTTCAACAGCATCTTCGCAAAGCAGATAAGGGCATCTTCATTGGTTCCTCCAACATCGTATGCTTTAGAGGCTCCACAAAACCCTAAACCCCACTACCCCCCTGCGCGCCGCCATCTCCAGCATCCCCTTCCTCTCCCAGGAGCCCCAGCTCCAAGAACCCCCCTTTATCTTCCTCCGCCACCACCCCGCTCCCCTTGCCTCTACGGGGAGCCCCTTCTACCAGGAGAATTGGCGCATCCCGAACACCGGCCCCAGCATCGCCCTCGGCGGCCAATCCCTCGTCCCCCTGGGCGGCTCCGCCGCCACCAGGATGATGGCCTTCTCCCAGACGGTGTGAGCTCGCCCGAGGATAGCCACCTTCACCGCCATGGACGATCTCAGATCTCCGATGAGCATTTGGCTAGGGCACTAAGGGTTAGGATTTTGTAGGAGTGAAAATGACGGATTGGTCTTCCATTTAAAATTAAGAGAGATCAAGAGAGATGAGTCTTTTCTCTCTTTTTTTTTTGGTACAGCCCTGACGAACTCCTCCACGCTCCCCAGTGCCTACATCGCGGCCCCCCCTCCTCCCCCCACTCTCCAACGAGTGCATCCCGACCCCCAATGATCTCCTCTGCACTCCCCAATGAACTCCTTCGCCCCGACGCCCGCACCCCGATCCCTTGTGACTTCCCCTGCGATCGCACGCACCCCGCCCCCCACCTCAGTGCCGACGCCCCACCCCACCCTCTGTACCCCTTCCCCATGATGCCTCCCACGAGCCACGACCGCCGCACTCATATCCTCCCGTCCCCCCTCCACTCCTCGGCACGTATACAGTTTTTTTTTTTGTGAGAAAATTTTGGCAGGTTGACCCGTTTAACCCGCAGCCCATGGTGGGGCGGATTGGGTTGGAATTTTTCCAATCTGCTAGTTAAATGGGCCAGCCCGCCCCGTTTAGAGGTGGGTCGGGACGGATCGGGGCGGGCCGGCCCATCTTGATAGCTTTAGACCTATCCCCTTTGCCACAAGGAACTTTTTGTGTAATTGAGCAGCTACTCAAGGCATCACTCTTTCAGAAAAAAAAAAAAAAAAAAGAAAAAAGAAAAGAAATTATAAACCTGATTGCAAAGTTAAAATAGAAAATAAAACAGGCTGGAAGACTGAATATATACAAAAAAAATAAAAAGTAAACAAAAAATAGAAATGTTGGAATACAAAACTGAATTTGTTGAAGTGAAAATAAATATGGAAGATAATCAGAACATCGAAAAAATAGAATGAAAAGACAACTATAAAACTGAATTTCAAAAACAAGTAGCAATGGGTGACATGCTCTCATAAAAAGCTTCCCGAAGTGATGACGAATTGGCATGGGATCATTAATTGACCAACCCTTTTGAATTGAATCAGCTGCCATGTCTCAACACACCAATCTGCTTTCCCACGTAGGATGAGGAATTGGTGTTTAATTAATCTGGCAACCACAGCATTGCTCTTCGAAAAAATATAAAATGAAATTTCACAGAAATATATAAAATCAGGCTATAAAACTAGATAAGAAAATAAACAAAAGGAGAAAAATAAACAGAAAAGAGAAACAAAATAAAATAAAAAAGCAATATTGATGTAATTTTTGGAAAGAGATGCTGTCGCACCAAGCACTCACAAACTGCACCATCACTGCATAAAACACACCACTCCTCTCTACCACATGGCAGGAGCAACCTTTTGTGTGATTAAGCAGCTCGTCACAGTAAATAAAAGACCAAAGATATATACAAAACCAGATTATAGAACTGAAAATCAATAATGGAATAAAGGAAACCAAAAACTGAACATATAGAACAAATACTAGAAATAAAAGAAAAAAAACCTAACTTAGAAAAGTAAAAAGATGACAGAAAATAAATAGGAAATACAAAGAAACAAAAATAAAAAGAAAGAATAAAACTGAAGTTTTAATTTTTAAAAAAAGAGAGTGCAACTTAAGGATACAAAAGTTTTCAAGTGCCAAAATGGCATATGCATGGCACCTCATATGCCAAAATGGCGTATGCATGGCATATTGCATCAGCCTCCCCGAATTGCACCAATTTCCCTTTATCATTTGATGTAAGAAACTCTTCCATAACTTAACAAAACCCCAAAGCATTACTATGAAAAATTTCGGATTTACTTTATGCAAAATTAGATGATAAAAAATAACAAAACTAAAAAAATGTAAAATAATAAAACAAAAAAAAAATAAGTATAGAAGAAAAAGAAAAAGAAAAAGAATCAAGAAAAAGAAAGCTGAATTAGCAAAAGGATAAAAAATGGAAAATAAACATAATGAGAGCAAATAGAATAAAAAGAAAATTAAAAACCAAATTTTGGAAATAAAAAATTATATAGGGCACCCTTTTTCACATAAAAAGTTCCCCATTCTAACATAGCATGGTTGTGGCACATTCTTAATGGACCAAGCTCACAAAATTTGACCCAATCACCTCCACAACATGGCCCAAGAAACTTTTCGTGTGACTAAAAGGTGACAATACAGCATTACTCTTTAAAAAGTGAATATAAAGACATCTCAATTAAGTGCATAAAACCAAAATTAATAGAAGTCAGTTTACAGAACCAAACAGCAAAAACAAAAAATAAACCAAAACTTGAATATACAGAAATGGATGATAAAAAAATAGAAAATAAACTAGAAAAACTAAACATATAGAACAGAAGCAAACAACAAAAAAATAAAAATAAGTATGTAAATATAAAATTGAAAACAAAATATGCATAAACAATAGAAAATACAAAAGTAGAAATATACAACAAGAAACACAAACTGAAAAAAAAATACATAGAAATTAGATCACACAAAGCTCAAATATACAAAAATGCACAGAAGCATGAAAACAGATAAGAATGAAACACAAAATAAAGTCAGCGATGCAAAATAAAAATATAAATATGAATTATAGATACATGACTCCATCCTCTTATCATTTTTCATCCCAAGTCCTAAAACACATCATTCTGGTAAAAAAAAGAGCAAGGACTGGAATTTCTCAATGTTTTTCCCCTTAAAAAGAGACCCAGAGATAAAGTAACAGAGGCATATCTATGAAAGAAGTATGAATAGACGTGGAGTGTTGCTTGAACCAAGGACTTTGCACAGAAATCATAGCAATAGAGGTTGTTGTATGTGTAGTAGATATGAAACAAGGGATTGAGTTAAGACAAGAACTTTAGGAAACAAGGGGGCACACTACAGCTTGAGAACCTCCAAGTCATGCACATTTACCCATCGCATCCATGGTCAGACAAATGATTTGAAGCTAGTAATTTAAGTAAAAGATTAGTGGAACTTAAGGGTCACCAAAAAATAAAGTATGGCCATTGTCACTGAGAGAGAATTTTTAAGTCTAATGAAGACTGCCTCAGGAGATGGAAGTTAGTGCAAGATCTTGATTCCAACTGGTCAATGAGGTGGTAAGAGAGAGGCCTATTAAATACGTTGAGATTTGCACTACTCCTAGAGTGAGAACCAGAGTTATGAAAGTATGTTCAGACAGATCAACAACCTATCAAAATATTCCCTACAAAATTTATGTACATTGTACAGTCTAAGTAACAAATCAGCAGATTATAAGCTTGCAGTCATCCAAATTCAATTCTATCCAAATGGACACATTCAAGTCCAATATGCTAGTCACAGACACATCAGAAATACAAAATAAAGCAAGAGGGAAGGCAAAATCTGGTCTGCCATTTTAACCTGCTGATATAACCCTCCAAGGCTCCAATGGTAGTAAAAAGACCAAGTATCTATAGCCAGTACTACCAAAAGTTCATGCCACAACAAATGCAACTGCTTGAGGTAAGAAATCACAAGCATGCACAACAAACAGCTGCCAGAAGTGGGAAAAGAGTTTCCCAGCTCTGCAACCAAGATCAAATGATGGGAGCATCAAACTGACAAAACCACACTCAAATAACACGCAGAGGTATCATTACAAAAGCATTGAGAATTTCTATATTATAAACCAAAAATTGGGGTTGTACCAGGCATCCATCTCTGCACCTTCCTTGGTAAGTGAGAAACTGATAAAGATTCTATTTTATTGAGTTATATTGTATATCTTTTGAAGAGGCGATCATATTCATATCAAATGCACATCCAAACTCTCAACAGGACCACAATAACCTTAATTTGATCATAGCCACCAGTATGACAGCATGCATATGAATTCAAGCCTAATGCTAGTTTTGATCACACAAAAAGTTGCTCATGTCAATGCGGCATAGGCACGGGATCATTATTTGACCAACCACTCATACATAGATCACACCAATCCCCACGAAAATTACACCAATCCCCCCCGACCACATGGCAGGAGGAACTTTCAGTCATATTGAGTGGATGACACGGCAGTACCCTTTTAAAGATAAGATAAAATGAAAAAAACAGAAAACGTAGTGGAACCAGATCACATGACTAACTAACAAAGATTTTTAAAAATATGATAAGTGAATATGTAGGAACAGATAATAGAAAATAACAAAAAATAAACCAAACTTATGAAAATAAAAATTTTATTAAAAAAAGGTAAATAGAAAATATGAACAAAGGAGAATAGAAAGGAAACAAAACCACATGACTTAAAGACATACTACATGGTTCCAATTTATCGCACAAAAAATCAATTGCACCGACGTAGCATTGGCATGTCATGTCATCATTTGATCAACCCACAAAAATTGCACCAGCCTCCTTAAGTTGCATCAATTTCCCTCTACCATGTCGCATATGGAACTTTTTCTATGACAGAGCACAGAATCCCACAGCTTTACTCTTTCATAAGACAAGAATAAATGAAATTACAAAGAAGTACCACAAAAACAGATTACAAAATAAAAAATGAAAAATTAAGAAAAACTGAAAACTGGATATGTAGAAACAGGGGAAAAAACTGAACTAGTGAAAGTGAGCATAAAACCAATATCTCAAACAAAGATGCTGAAGGGTGCACACTATCACATGCAAAGTTCCATTGCACCATCATGGCATTGGCGTAGCACATCATCATTTGACCAATCCCTTAGAAATTGCACCAGCCTCCCTATGCATCAGTTCCCATCTATCATGTTGCATAAGGAACTTTTTCTATGACCAAGCAAAACCCAAATCATTATCTTTCAAAAAAAAAAAGAACAATGTAAAGTAAAACTCAAACAAACATTTAAGATTATACAAGTATAATTCACATATATCGGATCACATAACAGAATTAAAAAAAAATAAAAAAGTAAAACAAATAAAGCTATCAATATATGAGAAAACCAAAGGAAAATGAAATAAAAACAAAAAAAATATATAAAGCTAAATTCATGGAAGGATAATAATGATGGACATGAAATAGAATAAAAAGAAAACAAATAACTGAGCAAAAATGCTACAGGGCACAATTTTCACACAAAGTTTCCCCTGGCAGCATGGTGCGTACTATGGCACATTTTTATTTGAACAAACCCTCAATTATCAAACCAACTCTCTTTGCCGCATGGCTCAAGGAACTTTGTGACAAAGAGGAACCAATACAACACGACTCCACAAAAAAATCCAAATAAATATATAAAACGAAAACAAAAAACCAGTTTATGGAGCAATATAGAATATAAGTAAACTAATTAAAAAATATATATATATACAGATATGGATAACAAAAAAAACAAGGAAAAAATTGCATGATTTATGTGCATTACACGAGATAAGGAGCATATCATCAGATTATAAGATTGCAACCATCCTTACTTAGTCATCCATAACGCACAATAAGACCAAAAATTTACAAAAGGTATCCTTACTAAAAGCTTCTTTTTTTAAAATATAAGTTTTTCTTGCTCAAGATCTAACCCTTCTTTTCCACAGAATATGTGACAAGTAAAATGTTAAAGATGCAATTTTATAAATCATAAAATAATTTTATCTTTAGATACATTCGATTCGATATGTCTTATGCTTTTTTCATTGTTTTCAACATCTTCTCCTTTCTTATAACTGATAAGTATGGTGCATTAAATGATACCACGAAGTTGTAAGGTAACATCTAAGATAAATTAAAGCAAACATACCGATCAGTACCAAAAATATCAGAACACAGCTTTCATCAATAGTGTACATATTTTTAAAAAATGATGTAAAATAATCAGATAAATCAAATTATCAAAACAAAACCATAGGATCTTGGAAATTCCATTAACCACATGCTTAGAAGAAAAAACAATTATGCAATATCAATAACTGCGGGAAAAAATAAAAACATGCTACAGGCTTCTGTTCTAACAATAGATCACACCATGAAATAAATAACCAACATGATAGACAGATAAAGATTATGTAGAAAATTAAAGAAGCATCTGCAGATAGCATACCGTCAAATATTAGACAATATTCCCTAAAGAACAACTGATGGTGCATAGCAGAAAGTTTCCATGTAAAAGATCCTGCAATAAGGTTACATTAACCTATTATATGTGCCAAATCTATTTTCCCCCTAGATTTATCCTTGGTTCGCACTTAAATCAAATCACGATTTTCCACAAAAAAGGTCAAAAAAAAAATGCATCTGTTAAAGACAACTAGTATGACGTTGTCTGAAGTATCTAATAAGAAATACACCAAAAAAAGAGAAAGAAAAGTAGGCGGATCGTGCACATTACAATCTTGGAAATGCTCTGCGTTACAAGACATGGAATCAAGATAACCCACAATCAAGAATTTAAAAATCCAAAGACCTACCTCCAATACGATCTTTGGATGAGCATGACCCTGCCTGGCTAAAATTTAAAAAGAAAAAGAAAAAGAAAAAAACCTAAAATCTTAGAACCCAAACATCCAAAATTTACAAAGAAAGCAATGCCGATCTTTAAGGAATCGTGCCCAAGAACCCTTGGATCAATCGAACACGCAAGAATTACCAAGAAAGAGAGAAAAAAGAGACATTATTCTGGTGGCTTCCTGCGAGGAGATGAGGTTTGAGGGGGCGCGGATGAGAGGGCGAGCTCTGGAGGCTGCCCACCCGAGACGGAGGGGAGATAGCAACCGCCGGCACCAACGGCGGTGGTGCAGAACGGGAGTGGACGCCATCTAGGTTGCCGTTGTGGCTCCAACGGCCGTTCCGATGGCGCCTCTTCTGAGGTTATCGACACCGTGTTATTTTAGGCTTTAATATTTTCAAAAAAAAACATACCTTCCCTGGGATTATCAGCTCCGAGTCATCGGGGATGACATGCATAGAATTTGGATCGCATGTTATACTATCTATTTTTAAAATTAAATTTAATATTTTATATTTAAATTTTATTTGATACTCAATTATATAAAAAAAAATATTTATTTTTATATCCAATAGATTCGAAGATATCTACGAATATCTTATTTTCTCATATCCAATCATATCCGTCTCGTATCTATCGCACATCCAAAAAAAATAATAATTAAAATAATTTTATACATATTATCAATCAAAATAAAATTATCAATTCGATATAAAATATAATTTATAAATTTAAATTTATAGAAATCAAACATAAAAATAGAATTACAATTCAACGTAGAACATATAAATAATCAAAATAATTTTATACATATTACCAATCAAAATAAAATTATCAAAACAGAATTATAAACATATATATTCAGATATAGGTTCGAATATTATCCATACCCATAGGTTCGGATCGAATTCGAATTTGAATTTAAGTAGAAAATAGCACTATCCATATCCTATCCATATTTATGCTACAGTTTTCGGATTTTATCCAAATCCGAACTCAAATGCAAACCCGATCAAACCCTATTTTTCAACTTTGATCGTATTTGGATAAGATGCATACCCATTGGATCGGATCGGATCGATTTTGTCATTGTTATGAGTTATCTTAGACTTTAATATTTTTAAAAAAATATAATAAAGTTGGTATGAAAAAAATTTTATACTCAACGATGCAATAAAATTTTTAAAGATTTACAACTTCAACCAACACTTTTATCCAATACAATTAAGTTATCTAATTTTTAAATTAATTTAATTTAAATTTTAATTATAATTTATATTAATTTATCGGATATGTCATAAGATGGGTTTTGATATATTAAAAAATATATATATAAATATTTAATATGACATCACATAAAAATGCTTTCATGACACGCCAATAAAATTTATAGGATCTTGCTAAGTCGATTTGAGGTTGGATGTTTTGATTGTATTAAATAAAAATTTAAAATAAAATTAATTTTTAATTTAAATTTTTTATATTATTAAGCAAGATTTTTATAGGATCCGATAAATTACATATAATCTCTCGATGGGATATCTTTCGTGCAAAAGAAGGTTTTACTGTCCTTCGAGTGAATCCATCGTTGGATCACCCAACATTAGCACCAAGAGCTGTGCAGAGGATGGATGGATGGACTAGATATGCTTTGAGCTTTGTGCAGAATGCGATCCGATGGATGACGTTGTGAAAGTGGATCAATCAATCTTCCCCTCAGATGAGGGAATGATATTGGCAACCTGCCGACTTTATTTTAAAACAATGGAACATCCTTCCCATGAAAACCCGGTAACAACTGCCATCGGTGAAATATATTAGGCAAAACTTTACGTACCTCCAAGTTTAAAAAAAACCTTCATTATCTGTAGGTCCTAGGTCATTGAATTTCTAGGGGCAGCAAAATTTGCCTACTTAATTATAGTCGAGTACAATTTTTAAAGATTATATGTGAATTAGCCGGTTGTCTACCAGAGAGGGCACATTCACCAATAGAATTACTTCCGTACAAGTCGCGCACAAGATATATATAGATTCTCTTAAATTCTCGTGATGGTGAGTTTAATTTCAGATCATTTGATCTAATCATCAAGGACTTTACTAATTTGATAAACTAACACTTCTATAACTAAATTTTTATTTTTATTAAATTGATATTTACACACTAACATCCATACCATGTTTGATCGTGACTGAGTCTTTAAATACAATTTTTCAATCGTTGAGCATAACTACGATTACTATTTGAAAAAAAAAAGAATATGATCGTAAAAAAAGTGCAAACCTCAAGCAAATTTCTGACACGTTCACCGCAGAGAAAAAAAAAAAAAAAAAAAGCAAAAGAGCATTTTCAAACTCCTTACTACTCGGCTTTCAATCATTCCTCTGATAGGAGCAACCATTGAAAAATATCCAAAAATACTACAGCTAAAGATAGAGAAGATGCCCAAGTTAAGTCCAAGATTTTTTTTAAGATCCATGACGCTCTTTATATAGTATAGAAAAAATATATTTTCTCGTCTGATTGGATCATATAGCTACTATTTTTCAATGCATATTTAATATCTGCAGTTTCACTTTTTTGTTTGAAATTTTGAATGATGAAAATATCTTTCTTATTCTGAAAAAATTATGGCATCCTGTTGCTATATTATGACATTCTTCTATCAAATTATGACTTCTTATTCATAATTTGGACACAGGATATCATATAAGAAAGAAATAGTATTTTCGTCATTTAAAAATTTCATAAATTTTTGATGACGAAAATATTCTTTTTTTTATGATTTCTAAAAAAAAATTATGATTGTTTCTATGCAGGAAGAAGTCATAATTTGACCATAGCATATCATAACATAGCTACATGATGTCATAATTTGTTAGGATTTGATGCCTCGAGATTCAGCCCACATTGAGCCCACAGCGAGGTTCGCGGCAAAAAACGGAGTCCAACGAGACCAAGATCACCTGAAACGGAGCTTGGATGGAGGAGATACGAGCTTTTGAAGTCGGCATGAGAATCGAGGTGGCAGAGGACCGCCGGCGACCGGCGGCGGGCGGCAGCGGCGCACGGGACGCGCGACCGAGGCTCGCGCGGGACGCGCGACCCAGGCGGGCGCGCGGCCCAGCCTGGCGCGCGGCCCAGCAGGGCGCGCGGCCCAAGCGCGTGCAGGCCCACGTGCAGGCGTGGCCCAGGCTCGCACGCAGGCACGGTCCAGGCCCGCGCGTGCGACCGGTCCAGGCCCAGGCGGCCTACTGGCCCCCTTTGCCCCGGTCCACCGTGGATCGGGCGGTCCACGGCTGGGCCTATGGACCGCGTAGGCATTTCCTACGCGTTTCTCGCGGTCCACGGTACTATTTCGTGGATCGGAGCACGATCAAAGGACCCAGGTGATTTTCGGTGACGATCCGACGGTTCAGGAGGTTGATTTGGCTTGTTTAGGACTCTTAAACCTAATCTAATTAGGTTTAAACCATGTTTAACCCTTTAAAAGGGTCCTGTGACGAACAAAGGAAGCAGTGGTTCGGATTTGCGCCGTACGAAGCCCGTACGAACCCGAGAAGAGAGAGAGAGGCGAGAGTGCTGAGAGAGAAGGAGCAGGAGGCTCCTGGACAGCGGTCGCCAGGCACTTCAGGGGTTCAGGGGGTCTTCAAGAGAGAGAGAGCTTTTGTGAGAGAAACTTCTAGTGAAAGAGAATTGGATGTACAAGGGTTGAGGGTGAGGTCTCCTCTTGTAAAATTTCTTTTTCATAGTGAAGTTTGCATGCCCCGTGGAGGCGAGCCCTTTTGTGGCTGATCCACGTATTTTGATTGTTTTTCTTTTATTTTGTTTCTTCTTTCTTCCTGCTGCATCGCATGGTACTGAAAAGATCTTGGGAGGCAGTGTCCTAGCAAGACATCCATCCAACAAGTGGTATCAGAGCAAGATGGTGCAAAGACGCAGATTGCAGTGGTGGTGAGGAAGACTGAAGATGGAGAAGACAGGAACAATCAAGATGGAGATCAACAAGTTCGATGGTAAGAGCAATTTCTCCTTGTGGCAGGCAAGGGTGAAGGACGTGCTCATCTAACAGGGGTTTACCGATGCTCTCTTGTGCGATGAGAAGCCGACCACCATGGAGGTGCGGGATTGGAAATGGCTACAAATGCAGGCGGGGAGTACCATCCGTATGTACCTAGCGGATGAGGTGGTGATCCATGTGCTGAGCGAGACTTCCCTAACGGTGCTGTGATCGAAGCTCGAGGAGTTGTACATGGCGAAGTCTCTCACCAACACTCTTTTCCTCTGGAAGCAGTTTTACCAACTGCGGATGACTGAGGGACAGAGCATGCAGGAGCATCTCAGCCACTTGCAGAAGATCCTCACCGACCTTCTCAACATTGGCGAGAACGTTGAGGAGAAGACCAGGGCGCTGGTTTTGCTGGCGTTGCTTCCCCCTTCATACGAGTCCTTGGTAACTGCTCTTCTAGTGGAGAAGAGCACTATCAAGATGGACGAGGTCACCGCGGCGATACTCCAGAACGAGATTCTCAGGAGAACCCAGCTTCGAGCTCAGGTGGCGGTAGCTCAGCTTTGGTGGCTTCTGGAGGTGCAGGAGGTGGTAGACGGAGCGACAGAAGATCGCAACGAGGGCGGTCTAAGTCCAGGAGGGACTTGAGCAAAATCAGGTGTTACCGGTGTGAGGAGTTGGGGCATCTAGCCAGAGATTGCCCTCAACTTAAGAATCGGACGGTGGTTGCTGTAGCGACGGTCGACAGCGATTTAGATGGAGATGTCTTGGAGATATCTGACGAGGTATCTACTTCTTCCCAGCAGTGGATATTAGATTCTACATGCCCCTATCATGTATGTTGCAGAGAGGAGCAGTTTGACTCCCTGGAGAATAGTGAGGGCACTGTATATCTGTCGGATGGATTGAGCTGTGCGATCAGAGGTATTGGGACGGTCAGCGGGAGGACACATGACGGTGCAGTGAGGAGATTGGGGGAGGTCCGATACATACCCGATTTCAGACGGAATCTTATCTCACTTAGCAGACTGGATTCGAGAGGCTACAGGACGGTAGCTGGTGGAGGAATCCTGAGGGTGCTACGCGGCGATAGGATTATGCTGGAGGGGATGAAGGGGACTATGTTGGGAATAGTGTCCCAAAGCCAATCGTCAGCCTGTTGACGGTTGTACTCCTTTTGTATTAGTACATGAATTATAAATAAATAAAAATTATTTTGGTATTTTTTCATCACAAATATTTCATCTTCTAATGAACTCCTGTGTTGTGGTGAAGTCTTTAGGACTATTTAGACTCGACAAAGGAGGATTTGTCGCTTAGTCCTTAAACCTGTTCGCGACCAAATGATACGTTGTTACCAAGGACGACAACGTTTATCGAGCATAGGTCGTTGTGTGCCATATGGGTTGGTTGTCCTCATAATCAAGGAGTGTGGAGACACTGGTATGGCATACAGGTGAGATGTAATGGTACATCTGCACTGAACGTGACCGACTTCGGAGCTATTTCTGCTGTCAAATTTTGCTCCGATGGGATATGGGTATAAATGTCCCTCCGACCTGAGACCGCCATGGTGACTTGCAAGCAACTCACAGCACTTAGGCACTGGACTACCTGAATTTCTAATTCAGTGACGGAAGGCTGCTGGGTGTAGTCAAGTACTTGACTTGTCGGTGCGTGTATCAAGATGGGATTGACCACTCTAGTTTAGGAGCTGTGTACAGTCGTGTTTCAATTTAGCAAAATCTTGGCCAGGGTAGTCCTAGTGAGGAGTCACAGGACTAATTGAGTTGAGAACGATTCGGATGATCTTATCAGGGTTGACAGTTTAACCCTGAGTCGTCCTAAACACAGGGGTCAAAAGGGATAAATTATATGGTAACCATATTCACGTAGGTTCTGAATGTTGCGATTGTGACTATTCGACCTATCCGGACGTCGGATATCATTACTAGATGGTCACTTTGATTAGTACAGAAATTGGTTCCTGTGCTATCGGCTTAGGTTCGAACCTGCGGGGTCACACACATTAGAGGTTCCTTTCTGATCTGATGGCTGATCATGAGTCTTATGTGTCTGGGACTCTATGATTGAGAATTAAGATTCTCTGATCATGAGTTCCACACATTTTGGGTACCGGGGTCAAAATTTTGAATTTCAAATTTTGAATTTGAAATTTGAACTCTTCGATCAAAGGTTTCATATTGATGGACTCTGATACCCGATTGCCCATCGGATTTGGACTCAATAATTCTGAGAGGTTTTATTAGTGATTTGATCGCTAATTAACTCAATTTGATTGAGTAATTATTTTTGGATCAAGTCCAATTGAATTGGATTCAGTTGGGTTTGACCTGATTAGGTTAAGAGTTGACCTAATCGTCGAGATGGTTTGGTCCCTGATTTGATCAGGGGTTGGGCTTAGTCAATTTTTAATTTGATTAAGATTTTATTGAGCCTAATTAAGCCTAATTAAGTTAGGTTTAATTTAGTCTAATTGTGCTTAACCTATTTTGATTAGGTTGGTTCAATTAAGATCAAACCACCATTCGAATTTGAATCCCTGCACCACCTTAAATCTTTGCATCCATTTGAATTCACGAGAAGAAACTTCTCATAAATTTTTTCCCACGCAAAGCCCTTCTCACGCCCACTTTTGTGCATCATATGGATGGATAAAGCTGATTAGTTAACCATTCAAATTCAAAGCGTGTTTGAATTTGAATGGATAACTTATCTCTTTTGCCTTCAAGCTTATCCATCTTGTGCGCCACATAATTCACACGAGAAAGAGTTTCTCGTGAAACCTTTCCACGCACAAAGAGTCCACGCCCTTCTCTTCTCACGCCACAAGTGGATAGGGATGAGTTGGTTTTCATTTGAATTCAAATTTGATTTGAATTCAAATGTGTAACCACTTGTCTTTATCCTCTCATGCGGATAAGACACGTTTTGAACTATTTTAAAAGAGATAGGGAGGTGGGGCGTGCGTAGAAAAATTCTGAGAAAGAAAGTGGGGCGTGAGGAAGCCTTGTGCGTGAGGTGAAGGTCCAAAACCTTCCGAGAGAAAAAGAAAGAAAAGAAAGAAAATTGGGCGCAGGGTTTTTGGTGTGTACCCTAGAGTTTCTACCTAGGGTTTGGGAAGTGAGATTGGTGTGCCACGAGTGTCATGAGTCCACCAAATTTCAGGGAGAGATCCATCAGCCTCTCAACCAATCGTGCAGACGATCCAGAGTATCCGAGGAGTTGGCACACATCGATCGAAGGAGTTCGATCAACATCAGCCATCAAAAGGATGAAATCACGAACTAGCATTCGTGAGGAGCTGATCAGACTACCCACAAAAGGTGATGTGTTCTGAACACAGTACAGTAAAAAGTTTACTGTTTCAAATTTGAATTTCAAATTTAAATGCATGCTATTGTATCATATTTAGATCCTAGTGTAGGGTTAATTAGTATTAATTAATGAGATTAATTAATAATTTTACTGTAAAATAGTAATTTTGAAAAAGTTTTAAAATTATCATTTTACCCCTGCACTGAATTTTTACTTCAAATGGTATCAGAGCATGGTTCTAGAATATGATATACATATGCATGCGTAGATTAAGGTGTAATCTATAAGTTTAAATTTAAAATTTAAAATTTGAAATTTGTTAGAAGTTTCAAATTTGAAATTCAAAATTTGAAATTTAAATTTTAAATTTTAAATTTTAAATTTTAACATTTGAAATTTAAATTTTGAAATTTGTTTGAAATTTCAAATTTAAAATTTGAAATTCAAAATTCAAAATTTAAAATTCAAAGATTGAAAATTCAAAATTTGAAATTTGGTTAAAATCTCAAATTTAAAATTTGAAATTTGAAATTTGAAATTTGAAATTTAAAATTCAAAATTTAAAATTCAAAGATTGAAAATTCGAAATTTGAAATTTGGTTGAAATCTCAAATTTGAAATTTGAAATTTGAAATTTGAAATTTAAAATTCAAAATTTAAATTTTGAAATTGATATATTTAGATATACTTGATCCAAGTAGCAAGTAATCTAATTGGGTTGGTTGCCATGGCCGTCCGGTCATAGGAGAAAAGTAGGGTTTAAAGGCCCTCTCTTCCCATTCGATGGGGTCTCCTATGGTGGTAGGGATGCCGATGCAATTATATCCCATGCCGATGAAACAGCGAAGGAACTTAATTATAAAATTTATCATGAATGTGTTAGATTAGATCTAAAAGAAAATTCATGATTTATTTTGAATTATTTTCTGTTATGAAATGAGCAATAGGATTGCTGTTTATGAATTGTGCTGACCCGTTTGTGAAATGAGTCAACACATTTGGTGAACAAAAAATAAAATCTTTCAAAATTTAAAAATTATTTTTGAAATGCCAAATCCTGACCCATCAGCCCAAGTACTTAATTAAAAGAATTAAGTGTTGTCTAGTAGGTCTAGAATTATGAATTAAGACCTAAGACAATTGCATAAACTTGTGGGTCAATGGGTTAGATGAATTAGGTCCATAATTGGGTTAGACCTAAGGTTAGCTTAAAAAATAGACTAAATGGAGTAATTGATCAAATCTAATCAAAAATTGAATTAGATTAGGTCAAGGATACTCTAGACTCAACTTCAATAGTTGTAGTTGAATGGGTCCATGTCTTTAACTAGACCAAGATGGACTTAATTCATGGCTACGCGGTGAAGCCCTATTTACTAAGTTGATCAAAATTAAAACTAATGAACCGGTTAGTGTCTAAGGTAAGTTCGGCAGTTTTGATCAGTGGTTCTTAAGCGGGAGCTACTCGCATTGATTCGATCATTGACGAGTTAATGGCAAATCCCCACCACTGATCTCACTTACCTGGCCAATCTGGTAAGTTAGATTTTGATTAGATCACTTGGTGATTAGAGCTCACCCATATCATTAGGTAAATTTGTGTGACTAATTTAGGTGCTCCTAATGCTAGCTTTAATTAAATCTTTTTTAATCTGACTTGGTGAAGTCAGTGGGAGGATTGAAATTGGCTGGATGATTTCTTCTCTACTATCCTTTAATAAAATTCTCAAAAATTATTAGGTCCCTAAAATGATTAAATTATAATGATAACTAAGTCAATGCCTCCCATTAAGTGAGTGATAATGAGTCCATTAGTTCAATGATCATTGGAGGCCCAAAGGCCTGGTGCTCATTGGCTAATGAAATTATCATTCATAATATGATAATTTGATTGAGTCTTTCTGATGGTGGTTAGGTTGGCCAGCCAAAGTCGGGCCTGATCATTTATTGGTCTGATTCACCAAATTAAGTCATGTTAATGGTTGGACCTAACCAGATCTTTTCAGTGGAGACCAAAGCCTACTGATTAGGTTCTGGGGCAAAATCAATTACTAGAAGTTGTTTAGAGAAACAACTGGTTAAGAACCTACCCATAGATGCACATGGGTTGACCAACCAAAGTTGGGCTCGTGTACAGTCTGTGTGAATTCTAGTACCTATTAAGAATTAAAATAATTCCTCGAATTGGAGGTTGAGGCTACCAGTTCGTAAAAATATTGAAAAAAACTTTAGACTAAAGTCCAAGTCTTTAGTATTAATTTATGTACTAATAGAGGTCTGGTTTTCCTTTATACAGCTATGGCCACTACCCTGTCGCTCCAGTCATTATTAGATAACGACAAGCTCATGGGACCTAATTTCGATAGCTGGTATCGAAAATTAAAAATCGTCCTTGAGCATGAGTGGATCCTTTATGTAGTAACGGATCAAGCACCTGAGGAGCCAGCTCCGAACGCTAGTAAGGTGATCCGAGATACTTACCAGAAGTGGCTCAATGACCGTACTACCGTCCGATGTATTATGCTGGCAGCAATGAATGACGAGTTCAGCCGCAGGTTTGAGAACGCCCAGCCACAGGAGATGCTTCAAATGTTGAATGACTCCTTTGGCACGCCTGACGACGTTGAAAGGCACAAAACTAGTTGTGCCATTTTCAATGCTCGGATGAGAGATGGGGCCTCAGTTACTGATCATGTACTATACATGATTGAGATGATTGAGCGCTGAGCAAATTGGGTTTTTCTCAGCACGAGCAGCTCGGTAAGGATGCGATCCTTAATTCCTTGCCCAAGTCCTTCCTCCCATTCCTTACTCATTTTCGAATGACAAAGCCTGCAGTAAACTACCATGGGTTGTTGGGGTTGCTGCAGAACTTTGAGAAGGATCACCAGCTCCATAAGGAGTCGGTGAATGCAGTGGGAGGGTCTTCTTCTCGTCATCGACCCTTTGGGAAGGGGAAGAAGAACAAGAAGAAGAAGAACAAGAAGGTGCAACCTCATGCTGGGATGGTTGCACAGGGTCAGACCAAGAAGCGCAAGCCCGACCAGAGCCAGGCGGAGTGCTTCTTTTGCAAGAAGCAGGGGCATTGGAAGAGGAACTGTCCTCAATACATTGCCTCCCTGGACCCGAACAGGTCGAAAAAGAAGCAAGGTAATTATATGATAACTCCTTGCAACTTTTTCATTTGTGATACTACTGCCTGGGTATTGGATACCGGAAGCCCTTATCATATTTGTAATTCGATGCAGGGTATGCAGGTCAGTAGGAGATTTGATGAGGCGAGAGGTTCCTGAACGTTGGAGATGGAAGCAAAGTTTCAGTTCTAGCTTTAGGAATCATGAGTCTTGTAATCAATTCTCGTAATGTAATTCTGAGTGAATGTCACTATTGTCCAAGCTTTTTATTAAATATTATTTCTGTAGGCCTTTTGGCCATGTACGGTTATGATTTTTTAATAAAAAAAAAAATTTACAATATCATTTTGAATGGTGTTACAATAATTGTTGGACAATTAAATAATGAAATTTACTTACTATCACAGCCTGTTAATATGGTTCAAAACTTCGGTAAACGCCCTAGAATAGATAATGTGTCAGAAGTCTACCTTTGGCACTGTAGGCTAGGTCATATCAATAAGAACAAGATAAACAGGTTGGCTCAAGAAGAAATTCTTGAACTTGGTGATTGTGAATCACTTCCAACCTGTGAGTCTTGTCTTCTTGAAAAGATGATCAAGTCACCTTTTACTGGAAAAGGTGAGCGAGCCAGTGAACTCTTGGGTCTGGTACATTCTGATGTATGTGGACCAATGAGCTCAAGTGCAAGAGGTGGATATTTCTACTTCATAACCTTCAGAAACGACCTATCGAAGTATGGGTATGTCTACTTAATGAAGCATAAGTCAGAGTCATTTGAAATGTTCAAACTATTCCGAAATGAGGTAGAAAAATAAACTGGGAAGTGTATTAAAATTTTTTGATCTGATCGAGGAGATGAAGACCTTTCCAATGAGTTTCTGACGTATCTAGGAGAGAATGGGATTCTCTCTCAGTGGACTCCTCTTGGAACACCACAGCATAATGGTGTGTCTGAAAGGAGGAATCGGACCTTATTGGACATGGTTCGATCCATGATGGGATTTGCTGGTCTGTCGATCTCCCTCTGGGGATATGCGCTCGAATCGGCTTGTTATCTTCTAAATAGAGTTTCGAGTAAGTCTGTAGCCAAAACGCCATATGAGATATGGATAGGACGTAAGACAGTACTCTCGCACCTTAGGGTTTGGGGGTGTTCGGCTTATGTTAAATGTTTAATTACAGACAAGCTTGGACCTAGGTCTGACAAGTGTAATTTTATAGGGTACCCAAAAGAGACCAAAGGATATTATTTCTACCTTGCTGATGAGCAAAAGGTGTTTGTCAGCCTTAAGACAATCTTTTTAGAAAAGAAGTTTCTTAATGAAGGAACTGTTGCCTCTAAGGTCGAACTTGACGAAGTTTGACAGGTGAAAAAATCGACACATGTTACTGAACCTGAACCGAATTTGATTAGATCAGATCCGGAGCCCATTGATTATGCAACCTTAAGGCGGTCTGGTAGAGTACCACATCAACCAGACAGATACTATGATTTTTTGGTCCAAGATGGCGATCCTGTCGAACTTGATGAAAATGATGAGGATCCGATCACCTACATGGATGCAATGCAGAGACCTGACTCTGAGAAATGGCTAGAGGCCATGAAATCCGAAATGGAGTCCATGAAAGTCAACGATGTGTGGACATTGGTTGACTCACCCGAAGGAGTGAAACCCATAGGGTGTAAGTGGGTCTTCAAGAGGAAGAGGGGCGCAGACGGAAAGGTGGAGACCTATAAAGCCTGTCTGGTTGTCAAGGGATATCGTCAACGTTATGGTATAAACTATGATGAGATATTTTTTCCTGTGGCAATGCTCAAATCCATTCGGATTATGCTTGCGATAGCTGCCCATCTAGACTATGAAATCTGGCAGATGGATGTGAAGACAGCTTTCCTAAACAGAGAGCTGGACGAAGAGGTGTATATGATACAACCTGAAGGGTTCACATCCACAGATGAGTCTAAGATATGCAAGCTACAAAGGTCCATTTATGGACTTAAGCAGGCATCTCAGAGTTGGAACATACATTTTGATAGGACGATCAAAACGTATGACTTCGTTAAGAACGGAGAAGAGCCCTACATTTATAAGTGGGCTAATGGTCCAGTAGTAGTATTTCTTGTATTGTATGTGGATGACACTCTCTTAATCGGGAATGATGTCCCTGCATTACAGGGAATAAAGATTTGACTGTCGTCACAGTTCTCCATGAAGGATCTGGGAGAAGCTTCCTACATCCTAGAGATGAGGATCTATAAGGATAGATCCAAAAGGTTGCTTGGCTTATCCCAGTCCACGTACATTGATACTATGCTGAAAAGGTTCAGCATGGAGAATTTCAAGAAAGGCTATCTACCGATAGGCCATGGAATTTCTCACTCGAAAAGGGATTGTCCGACAACACCTCAAGAGAGAGAGCGTATGGGTAGGATTCCATATACTTCGGCAGTGGGATCTATTATGTACGCCATGACATGTACACGACCAGATGTGGCATACTCACTAAGGGTAGTAAGTAGATACCAATCTGATCCAGGGAAGAATCACTGGAAGGTTGTTAAAACCATCCTGAAGTATTTAAGAAATACTAAGGATCAGTGGCTTGTATATGGTGAATCAGACTTGAGACTTATAGGGTTTACAGACTCTAGTTTTCAGTCTGATCGTGATGACAGCAAGAGTGTGTCAGGATTTATTTTTACCTTTAATGGTGGGGCTGTCTGCTGGAAGAGTTCCAAGCAGCACACTGTGGCTGATTCAGTATGCGAGGCGGAGTATATTGCTGCATCAGATGCTGCCAAAGAAGCGGTGTGGCTGAGAAAATTCATCATCGAGCTCGGAGTAGCACCCTCCCTTGTTGGTCCAGTTTTGCTCTACTGTGACAGCTTTGGAGCCATTACTCAGGCGAAGGAACCGAAGGCACACCAGCGGACGAAGCATATTCTGTGCCGCTACCATCTCATCCGGGAGATCGTGGATAGAGGTGACGTCGACCTTCAGAAGATCGACGGGAAGGAGAATCTGGCCGACCCATTCACTAAAACCATTGCGGTGAAGGAGTTTAACGACTACAAGTCGAAGATGGGTATTAGATACTGCACCGATTGACTTTAGGCCAAGTGGGAGATTGTTGGGAATAGTGTCCCAAAGTCAATCATCAGTCTGTTGACGGTTGTGCTCCTTTTGTATTAGTACATGAATTATAAATAAATAAAAATTATTTTGGTATTTTTTCATCACAAATGTTTCATCTTCTAATGAACTCCTGTGTTGTGGTAAAGTCCTTAGGACTATTTAGACTCGACAAAGGAGGATTTGTCGCTTAGTCCTTAAACCTGTTCGCGACCAAATGATACGTTGTTACCAAGGACGATAACGTTTATCGAGCATAGGTCGTTGTGTGCCATATGGGTTGGTTGTCCTCATAACCAAGGAGTATGGAGACACTGGTATGACATACAGGTGAGATGTAATGGTACATCTGCACTGAACGTGACCGACTCCGGAGCTATTTCTGCTGTCAAGATTTGCTCCGATGGGATATGGGTATAAATGTCCCTCCGACCTGAGACCGCCATGGTGACTTGCAAGCAACTCACGGCACTTAGGCACTGGACTACCTGAATTTCTAATTCAGTGACGGAAGGCTGCTGGGTGTAGTCAAGTACTTGACTTGTCGGTGTGTGTGTCAAGATGGGATTGACCACTCCAGTTTAGAAGCTGTGTACAGTCGTATTTCAATTTAGCAAAACCTTGGCCAGGGTAGTCCTAGTGAGGAGTCATAGGACTAATTGAGTTGAGCACGATTCGGATGATCTTATCAGGGTTGACAGTTTAACCCTGAATCGTCCTAAACACAGGGGTCAAAAGGGATGAATTATACGGTAACCATATTCACGTAGGTTCTGAATATTGCGATTGTGACTATTCAACCTATCCGGACGTCGGGTACCATTGCTAGATGGTCACTTCGATTAGTACAGGAATTGGTTCCTGTGCTACCGGTTTAGGTTCGAACCTGCGGGGTCACACACATTAGAGGTTCCTTTCTGATCTGATGGCTGATTATGAGTCTTATGTGTCTGAAACTCTATGATTGAGAATTAGGATTCTCTGATCATGAGTTCCACACATTTTGGGTACCGGGGTCAAAATTTTGAATTTCAAATTTTGAATTTGAAATTTGAACTCTTCGATCAAAGGTTTCATATTGATGGACTTTGATACCCGATTGCCCATCGAATTTGGACTCAATAATTATGAGAGGTTTTATTAGTGATTTGATCGCTAATTAACTCAATTTGATTGAGTAATTATTTTTGGATCAAGTCTAATTGAATTGGATTCAGTTGGGTTTGATCCGATTAGGTTAAGAGTTGACCTAATCGTCGAGATGGTTTGGTCCCTGATTTGATCAGGGGTTGGGCTTAGTCAATTTCTGATTTGATTAGGATTTTATTGAGCCTAATTAAGCCTAACTAAGCCTAACTAAGTTGGGTTTAATTTAGTCTAATTGTGCTTAACCTATTTTGATTAGGTTGGTTCAATTAAGATCAAACCACCATTCGAATTTGAATCCCTGCACCACCTTAAATCTCTGCATCCATTTGAATTCACGAGAAGAAACTTCTCGTGAATTTTTCTCACACAAAGCCCTTCTCACGCCCACTTTTGTGTACTATATGGATGGATAAAGCTGATTAGTTAACCATTCAAATTCAAAGCGTGTTTGAATTTGAATAGATAACTTATCTCTTTTGCCTTCAAGCTTATCCATCTTGTGCGCCACATAATTCACACAAGAAAGAGTTTTTCGTGAAACCTTTCCACGCACAAAGAGTCCACGTCCTTCTCTTCTCACGCCATAAGTAGATAGGGATGAGTTGATTTTCATTTGAATTCAAATTTGATTTGAATTCAAATGTGTAACCACTTGTCTTTATCCTCTCACGCGGATAAGACACGTTTTGAACTGTTTTAAAAGAGATAGGGAGGTGGGGCGTGCGTAGAAAAATTCTGAGAAAGAAAGTGGGGCGTGAGGAAGCCTTGTGCATGAGGTGAAAGTCTGAGAGAAAAAGAAAGAAAAGAAAGAAAATTGAGCGCAGGATTTTTGGTGTGTACCCTAGAGTTTCTACCTAGGGTTCGGGAAGTGAGATTGGTATGCCACGAGTGTCGTGAGTCCATCAAATTTTAGGAAGAGATCCATCAGCCTCTCAATCAATCGTGCACATGATCCGGAGCATCCAAGGAGTCGGCACACATCGATCGAAGGAGTTCGATCAACATCAGCCATCAAAAGGATGAAATCACGAACTAGCATTCATGAGGAGCCGATCAGACGGGAGCTTCGTGTGGACGATCCGCAGAGGCCAGACACTAGTGTGGCTGCGACGTGACGATCAGATCCCTCCGACGGTGATCAGATTGCGATGATCGACTACCCGCAAAAGGTGATGTGTTCTGAACACAGTACAGTAAAAAGTTTACTGTTTTAAATTTGAATTTCAAATTTAAATGCATGCTGTTATATCATATTTAGATCCTAGTGTAGGGTTAATTAGTATTAATTAATGAGATTAATTAATAATTTCATTGTAAAATAGTAATTTTGAAAAAGTTTTAAAATTACCATTTTGCCCCTGCACTGAATTTTTGCTTCAGAGCAGAGGACATTATTACCTGGCAGGGAGTCCAGTGCGAGGTGGAGCTTCGGGAGCCAGGTGGAGCCCAGAGCAAGGTGGAGCTCCAGGAGGCGGATCGGGCATGAGACAGGAGACTCGGGAGGACGAGAGGCGACGTCGCAAGGTGAGATTCCTATTGCCGCAGGACGATGCCTCGAGCAGGTCTCAGGTCAGGAGGAGCACAGCATATGATGGAGATGGGATCGAGCAGCCTGGCTCGACTCCCATGTTTGTCCATCCATGATCAGCAGGCGATTGCCCCAGGGCATGGGGGCGAGGAGATCCAAAAGCTCTTGGAGTTTGGAGGAGGCCGAATATCGAGTCGAGATGGAGATTGTTAGGATTTGACGCCTCGAGATTCAGCCCACATTGAGTCCACAGCGAGGTTCGCGGTGAAAAATGGAGTCCAACGAGACCAAGATCACCTGAAACGAAGCTCGGATGGAGGAGATACGAGCTTTTGAAGTCGGCACGAGAATCGAGACGGTGGAGGACCGGCGGCGGGCGGCAGCGGCGCCGCCACAGGCGGCGGCGCGCGGGACGCGCGACCCAGGCTCGCGCGGGACGTGCGACCCAGGCCCGCGGCCCAGGCGGGCGCATGGCCCAGCCTGGCCCGCGGCCCAGCCGCGCGCAGGCCCACGCGCAGGCGCGGCCCAGGCTCGCGCGCAGGCGCGGCCCAGGCCCGCGCGCACGGCCGGCCCAGGCCCAGGCGGCCTGCTGGCCCCCTTTGCCCCGGTCCACCGTGGACCGAGCGGTCCACCGTGGACCGTGCGGTCCACGGCTGGGCTTGTGGACCGCGTAGGCGTTTCCTATGCGTTTCTCGCGGTCCACGGCACTATTTCATGGACCGGAGCGCGATCGGAGGGCCCAGGTGATTTCCGGTGACGATCCGACGGTTCATGAGGTTGATTTGGCTTGTTTAGGACTCTTAAACCTAATCTAATTAGGTTTAAACCCTGTTTAACCCTTTAAAAGGGTCCTGTGACGAACAGAGGAAGCAGTGGTTCAGATTTGCACCGTACGAAGCCCGTACGAACCCGAGAAGAGAGAGAGAGGCGAGAGTGCTGAGAGAGAAGGAGCAGGAGGCTCCTGGACAGCGGTCGCCAGGCACTTCAGGGTTTCAGGGGGTCTTCAAGAGAGAGAGAGAGCTTTTGTAAGGGAACTTCTAGTGAGAGAGAATTGGGTGTACAAGGGTGAGGGTGAGGTCTCCTCTTGTAAAATTTCTTTTTCATAGTGAAGTTTGCATGCCCCGTGGAGGCGAGCTCTTTTGTGGCTGATCCACGTATTTTGATTGTTTTTTTTTTATTTTGTTTCTTCTTTCTTCCTGCTGCATCGCGTGGTACTGAAAAGATCTTAGAAGGTAGTGTCCTGGCCAGACATCCACCCAACATAATTTTTTAAAATAGAAAAGATATTTCATTCAAAATTTTAAATAAAAAAATAAAATTATAAGTATTAAATATGTATTAAAAAATAATAATTATGTACTCTAAGATGATTAGATGGTGCATTCTATATTATTTTTATTATATTATATACGGTGCATAAAAATTTTTACATCATCGCATGTTCTCAATGTATGAGCTCCAATGCCAAATTCTTGAGATAGCATTTCCTAACACTGAGTAACCTGTCCGCATGCTTCCCTATTTGATGGAGCACAAAGTCCACGAACACTACTCGGCTCCAAGTTCTTTAAGAAACCTTTTTGTTCCTTCTATTTTTGTCAAATATATAAAGCCTAAGTTGTGCAACACATCAACCTGCGTCTTTGTTTCTTCCCCAGTTCCGTTATGAGTTGTTGCTTAGAACACCTATGAACCAGGTTACAGCCAAATAAGAAATTGCATCATTTGATGATTATAGTGATCATGACAGTGATGGTGTATCAATTATATATAATTAAATTGAGTTCTCTACTTTGTAAATACACTCTAATTCATTTAAATCAGGATTTTGGAAAATGCGACGTCAAATCTGGCTGCCAAGCAGAGAGGCGTGACAACTCAGACAAGCCCCACTAGATAAAAATTGATTGCCCACAGACAATGCAAGTAATTATGGCCAGACTTCATCGGACGCAATCGTTTGCCTTGCGCAAATCTTAAAGTCAATATGACGGCATCCTAAGGTCGAACCTGATTCCACTTGGTAATGGGTCTACGGCACCAATCCCCATCACCCTTAATCATGAGTCATGCAAATGGGACCGCTACCATGAATTTCCATTAAAAAGGAATCTTGACCTGGACAAGCTCTCCATCCAATTGTCTTCTTCTCACGTGCCAAATGCTAGTTTGACATCTAGGGTAGCCTTTTAAAACCATCCACAATTTATTATTCCAACTGCCGTTCCATTAAACCATTCTATAGTCACCTCCGTGCGTGGTGTTTGAGGCCTGACAGCTCTAACGAGCTGTCCTCCATATGGATCTCCGATTGGTGTGAGCGACGTGACAACTGCCCCTCAGCCAACCTTGGGACTAAACTATGCAGTGCGCAACCCAGACCCACTCCCCATCTCCATAAATAAAAAACACCAGAAACTCTTCCATCACCTACACCATCAGGCAAACAGAAGAAGACCATGAGTTTCTCCGTGACCAAGCTGGCTCCGGCCCTGGTTGGCCCTTGCGAGCCCACCCCTTCCGCCAACCTTCCCCTCTCGCCGATCGATCGGGCCCCAGGCATGAGGCACTTGATCGACCTGTTCCTCGTGTTTGGGTCCGGTCAGCACCCGGCAAAGGTCGTCAGGGAAGCTTTGTCCAGGGCTTTGGTCCCCTACTACCCCGTCGCCGGCCGGTTCGTGGTGTCCGACAATGGCGAGCTCAACGTGGCTTGCACCGGTGACGGCGTATGGTTCGTCGAGGCATCGGCAAATTTCAGCCTTCAGGATGTCAACAATCTCGAACGCCCCTTCATGATCCCAAAGGAAGAGCTCCTTCCATGTCCTCCACCTCAAGTCAAGCAAGAGGATGTGCTCTTAACTTTGCAGGTACCTATTTTCTGTCTCTCCCTTCTCTGTCTTGCATCATGTTTCTATGTATTGTTAGTTTATTTTTTTCCTCTTTATGTCAAATGGTGAATGTTGAACGATTCTTGATGAAAGTAAGGGTGCATAGAAAAAGTGTTCCCTGCCTAGTAAGAAATGCCCGAGTAACATGCTTGTCACGATTAATTAATTAATTTGATTAGAAAGCTGGATCCAGCCTCACATGATAAGACTTCCTTTTTCTTTTTAGTACTGGCCAGGAAATTGCCTGCCCACCTACCACCATAACAAAACAAAATGGTTTTTGGTCCAACTTGCTAACTTGGACTTCCATGCACGCATCTCAGGTTACAGAATTCGCGTGCGGAGGATATGTAGTCGGCATCAGATTCAATCACGCAATCTTTGATGGAATTGGAGTAGCTCAATTTTTGAAAGCTATTGCGGAATTGGCCAAAGGTCTTGCACAGCCAACCGTCGAGCCAATCTGGTGCAGGGAGGCCATTCCAGACCCACCCAAGCTCCTCCCCCAGGGACCTCCACCAGTCTTCAAACCTTTAGCCTTGGAGCAGAGCATATTAGATGTATCCCTGGACCGTATCGACCAGATCAAGAACCAATTCACGAGCGAGACGGGCCAAAGATGCTCCAAATTCGACGTTGTGAGTGCGCTGGTGTGGCAGTGCCGAACGCGAGCGACTAATTTGGAGCCCCAAGTCGATGTCCACCTAGCTTTTACGGTGAACACCCGCCGCTTGTTGCAGGAGGTGTTGCCCAAGGGGGAAGGTTACTACGGCAACTGCGTCTATCCAATGGCAATTACGGCGCCATGTGAGAAGATTAAGATCGCATCCATTGTTGAGATCGTGAGCTTGATCAGAGAGGCTAAAGAGAGCGTGCCGACCAAGTTCTCCAAATGGGTGAAGGGAGACCCCAAGGAGGGGCCGTGTCTGGTGCCGCTGGAATACGGGTCGCTTTGCGTGAACGATTGGAGTCAGGTGGGGTTCTACGAGGTGGACTTTGGATGGGGTGGACCGATCCAGGTTGCTCCATTGACGGAGGATGACCTCGTCCCTTGGTGCATCTTGCTCAAGTCCGCTGCACCCATGCAAGGTGTGCGGTTGCTGTTGCGGTGCGTCCTCAAGGAACACTTGGAAGCATTCCGTGATCAAATGATGACCTTGGTCTAGCAACGTATCTCGAATTCAATGATTGAGATTTTCCTTCAGAAAAGAATCAAACGATTGAGATTCCTATGTGTTTAAACCTTCCTCTGCGAAAAAAATAAAATGGAGAGCTTGTAATGCTCGATTGTGACTCTTCGTTTCATGCTCATTATGATTGTGAAGTTAGCAAATGATATTTCTTGCTTATTTGCTTTTAAATATTGATGTGGAGCCTGGTGTTCTAACTAAGGGTACAGATCTTTGTAGAGTTGACAGCAAGTCCATATCACCCAACGTGTTAAGAGACCGACTGTATGAGCCCAAGCGTTCGTCGAAACATAAGCGAAAGATAATACTGTATGTTACATTCTTTAATTTCTTCAATAGGATACTGTTTTTTTTATTTCTTAATAGTTTGTTATTGTCCATATTTTGATGATATGAAAGGCTATTCTTATATTTATATTTTGCTCATATGGCCTCCGTTTGTGCTTGACCATTATCAGCTCTGAATGGGAGGTTGCTCTTGGTTAGTGCCACGGATGCTAAAGAGATTGGAAACAACGATCCTTACATTACATGGGATGTATTGTTTAATCTATTGGAACAAACATGTGTTTCATGCCTATCTTCGTAGTGGAAGTATTAGGATTGTAAGTGACATTGAAAATCATCCAAAAGGTGCAAAAATGTCATAGTTGAAGGATTACATTGATTTTAGATTTGAGTACTCCTATTTTAGGTCTTAATGGAATGCGCTAATTGCGTATCAACATTTTCAATGGATACACTATAGTGAATAATTTAAAAAAAAATATTAATGATATTACTAATAGGGACTTCTCCATGACAAGTGCAGTGCTCTACGAACTATGCTTCTATTTTAAATATATATAATAGATAATAGATTTGTTTTTTTATTGACTTGAGTTAATCTCAAGTGCTAATTATATAACCTAAGCATAGAGCTGCAAGTCCATAAACAACTCAGAAATCACCCCAACCCACTAAGGGAACACATAATCCATTATAACATCTCACTATGATCCGACCCATTACAGGACCTGTTTGGAGTTTGGGCTGAAAAACATCAACCGAGATCGCTTATTCTATAAAATTTGGGCCAGCCCATTCTAAATAAACTGATGGATATTTATGAATATAGATCTAATCCAACTTATAATCTAAAAATTTTACCGGTTGTACTTGCCTTATATACTAATTCCATTATCTTTTCAACCAATCATCCAAATAGATCTTTAAAAAATAAAAAAAAATTAAGGGTCTAATGCGTACAATGCCGACATCTTGCACTTCCCTATATATATTTATAAAAAAAATCCCTATGAAAATTCTGGGTTTCCACACACACACACGTGACACACACAAAAAAAGCCATCTTGCACCAACCACATGCCTCAACGTATCCATTGTTCATCATTGGAGTTAAGAAAGCATGCGGAACCTTCATCCCTCGCGACCACCTATCAAACTTTGTAGCTGATCCTGAGCTAGACGTGCTCCCACGCCTCCTTGCTAGCCATCTTGGAAACTGCGAGATCTCCAACCCGTGAATGAAGAGACATCGCAACCAGTCACTGGCAAGAAAATTTGAAGCAAAACAGTGCTGAGAGCTAGAATTATAAGGGAGATGAAAGGTAGCGACCAAAAATTGAAGGGATGCCTTGTGAACGCAAACAGTCAGCTGTTAACGGCTGTAAGGTGACCTAACAAACACCTCGACCGTGGGGCCAGGAGGAGCCAAAAGAAAGTGGTCTTCGGCCAAGAGTGGGCGAGGACCAAGGAACAAGAAAATACAGCTCAGCTGGAGTTTCTCTTGAAAGATTTCTTGATATGGACCCATTTCATTTTTGCTCAAATGACATGCGTTTTCTTCTAGTAATTCGAATTGGCCCTACCACCCTGCTTGCAGGGATTAGGTCATACTTAGCAAAACAACTGTACACTTAGCACGACTTTATGCGCAAAGTACCGAGAAGAATGGCATGGTATCAGACTTTTCAGTCGAAGGACTGCATCATGAGAATTCAGGACTCTTGGCAATCAGTCAACAGAAACATAACCGTAGAAAACTCATCTAATCTCCTTGCTTGCCTTGGTGACTTTAAATCAGGACGAAGATAGAATTGTATGGAAACAGACTGCCAATGGATCCTTCACCCCTGCATCTTATTATCGATTCATTAACTCAAGGGGGATACTATGCAATTGTGCCTCTTCTATTTGGAATCTACCAGTGCTAAGAACTAAACGAGTTCTAAGGGTAAAATGCTTTCTCTGGCTCTGCTGGAAAAAACAGCTCAATGCAAGAGCCAACATTTGAAGAAAGCTTAGGAAAAATATTGGAGGATATGTTTTATGTCAACATTCCATAGAATCGATAGATCATTTATTCTCAGATTGCAGCTTCTTTGCTATAATTTGGAGAACAATTTATCAATTGGCAGATATATTTCATACTTCATGCACTTTGGTAGGACCAAGTTTGAAATGGAGGAAGAAGAACTTTTCTAAAGCTGCACAGCTAGTGATTCTGATGCTTATAGCTGCCATTATTTGGTCTGTTGGAGAGAAAGAAATAACAGAATCTTCTTGAATAGGTACACACCTCTTCCAGCTCAGTTGCTGCTCAAAGTCTTCAGCTATTCTCCTTATGGTCTTGTTGGGATATACTGACCCATCCCTGATGCCGACCCATCGACGCCGACTCACCGACGGGTCACGATACCGACCCATCCTCGACGCCGACTCACCGACGGGTCCCGAGCTGACCCATCCTCGAGGATAGACCGACCGACCTTGCCCGTCTGACGACGAGCAACATCAACGGTAGCTACCGATCACGTCCGATCGGAGCGTGTCGGCCTAACAGGCCAACACTGCCTCCGATCACCTGAAAGTCGATCTCGTATCACCGACTCCCTGTCGGTTTGGACAACCGACGTCCAACCTCTACAGGGCCTTCTAGGCGCCGAACGGGCGGCATGGGCTGTAGTCCTATCAAGGACATGCCGTGCAACCGCCAGGGGGCATTGCCAGGAACCTGGGGCGCCGTCCTGCCAAGAACACGAATTAATTCCTAGGACCTGTCAGCTCATCAACGATATGACGACCCCCGGTGATTTGACAACTCTTCAGTTGTCTACATCACCGACGGCGGGACCATACCACCTCCTACTATAAAATGAGGTAAGGCAGCAACTTGAGGGGGGTTCCTTTCTCTCTCTCGCCCTCTCCATCGCTGATTCCCCTGATTTCTCTCTACTGTTGCCTAGTCTCCTCTCTGACTTGACCGTCGGAGGGTCCCTGCCGGAGGCATCTCCGGTCAGTGTGGACTTTCCTTTGTAGGCGCTCGCTCCCGGCGACCAGGCGACGAGGGGATCGGCCGCAACAGGTTTTGGCGCGC
Organism: Elaeis guineensis; assembly: GCF_000442705.2. Taxonomy (NCBI): domain Eukaryota; kingdom Viridiplantae; phylum Streptophyta; class Magnoliopsida; order Arecales; family Arecaceae; genus Elaeis; species Elaeis guineensis. The sequence goes on from NC_025994.2 coordinate 126,355,586, forward strand.
CAGGTAGGGGGGAAGCCCGGGGGCACACGACCTCCACAGAGTTCGAAGAACCTTTCCGAGATGACAAGGACCAGGGCTCAGTGGTCGAGAGCCACCGGATCGGCGAGACACTCTTCCCGTCGGGGAGAGGCCTCTCCACCACTCCCCGCTGCAGAGCCTAGCTCTCCCCATCCCGTGGTGACCATGGAGGCGCAGATCGCAGCGATCGTGCGGCAGATGACCGTATTGACGGATGCGGTCAAAAGCCTTCAACCCACTCGGTTGCCGCGCTCGCCGGCGGAGCAACCGGCGGCGCGTCCGATGCCCTCTAGGAGCAGCCGTCGATGCCCACGTCGGTCTCCGTCTCCTCCTCGGGAGCAACTGTCGCAGCACTCCCACCGAGAGGAGAAGAGGCAGCTGCGGCTTGATACCCATCGGTCTCGACGGCCGTCTCCCTCCCAGCTGGAACAAGCAAGGAAGGAGAAGCGGCCGCGAACACCGTCCGCCTCCCTCTCGGATTCAACGGGGGACTCCACCCCCGGGGTCTCTCAGCACCGACGGGTCGACGACTACGAACGCAGGTTTGAAGAAATCGACCGTCGGCTTGCCCAGCTGCAGGTGGACGGACAGAAGTCCTCGAACGACGTCGACTTCCAGACCGCCCAACCTTTTTTCTGACTCATCCTTGACGAGCCGATTCCTAGTCGGTTCAAGATGCCCCATGTGGAGCCCTATGACGGCTCCACCGACCCAGTAGACCACCTGGGGAGCTACAAGGCTCTCATGATGATCCAGGGGGCGATCGATGCCCTTCTTTGCATCGGCTTCCCTGCCACGCTTCGCAAAGCCACCAGGGCCTGGTATTCTGGTCTTCGCCCAGGAAGTATTCACTCCTTTGGGCAGCTGGAGCACTCTTTCGTGATCCATTTCAGCACCAGTCGGAAGTCATCATGAACCTCAGACAGTCTTTTCTCCCTCAGACAGGGAGAAAACGAGACGCTCCGACACTTCGTGGCGCGATTTAACGCAGCCACACTTGAGGTTCGGGATCTCAACGAGGATATGGCTATCTCGGCCATGAAGCGGGGGCTGAGGGCATCCCGATTTACCTATTCTTTGGACAAGACCCTCCCCCGGACATACGCTGAACTGCTGGAGCGCGCGTACAAGTACATTCGTGCGGACAAAGGAGCTTCCGATCGGCGCCAGACTGAGGCCAAGGGCCCAAAGGAGAAGCGAAGGAAGGGTCGGGACCCTGCCGAGCCTAGCAGGCCCCCGACCGACAAACAGGTCTCACCCCAGCGACGGAACCAGAGGTCGCCTCGACGGTGGAGTCCGAGGCCGATGCGTCCCAGGTATGACTCCTATACCCCTCTCTCTGCTCCTCGTGTGCAGATTTTGATGGAGATTGAAGGGGAGCAATATCTGCGACGGCCTCCGCCTTTGAAGGCAAAGGGCCTCGATCGGCGAAAGTACTGCCGATTCCATCGGGGCCATGGCCACAACACTGAGCAGTGCATCCAACTCAAAGATGAGATCGAGGCCCTCATACGTTGAGGGTATCTCGATAAATTTCGGAGGGACCCACCGACTCGACCCGTCACCGACCGACGACCCCAACCGACTGAAGAAGCAACGACTAACCAGCTTACGGCTAGGGTCATCAACATGATCTCCAAACGACTGGGCCCGGGGACGACTGCTGGAGGGGAGCCGACGAAGAAGCTGCGCCAAGACAATGTAATTACTTTTGCAGATGAAGATGTTCGGGGCATCCAAACCCCCCATGACGACGCTGTTGTTGTCTCGGCAACAATAGCAAATTATGATGTAAGAAGGATCTTTGTAGATAATGGAAGTTCGACGAATGTTTTGTTTTACTCGACCTTCTCCCGAATGCGACTGTCAGCTGACCGGCTCAAGAGAGTCTCTACGCCCCTGATAGGCTTTGCTGGAGATGCGATCACGGTGGAAGGGAAAGTTACTTTGTCCGTGACAGCTGGAACCGAACCACGACAAAGCACAGTCCGCTTGACCTTTGCGGTCGTCCAAGTGCCTTCGGCCTACAACGCCATACTTGGAAGATCTGGACTAAACGCCCTCAGGGCGATAGTCTCGACCTATCATTTGCTGGTCCGGTTCCTGACTAAAAATAGGGTCGGAGAGATGCACGGGGATCAACAGCTCGCTCGGTGATGCTTTCAGATCTCTGCTCAAAGCGACAAATCGAAGGGCTCCCTGACGGTCGACAAGTTGGACCAACGGAAAGAGGAAGAATGGGGTGAACCGGCCGAACAGCTTGTTCCCATCCCGATAACGGAGAATTTCGAACGAGTGGTCTGGGTCGGGTCTCGATTATCCGACCCCGAGCGACGGCAACTAGCGGAGCTGCTGAAGGCCAATACCGACGTATTCGCTTGGTCGACGGCCGATATGTCGGGCATTTCTCCGGAGATGATGACACACCGACTCAACATCAACCCAGCAATGAGGCCGGTGAGGCAGAAGAAGTGGTCTTTTGCTCCTGAAAGACAGAAGGCCATTGACGAGGAAGTAGATAAACTACTCGAGGCGGGCTTCGTTAGAGAAACTACCTACCCGGATTGGCTCGCCAATGTCGTTATGGTGAAGAAAGCCAACAGGAACTGGAGGATCTGCATCGACTACACCGACTTGAATCGGACCTGTCCGAAGGACAGCTTTTCACTTTCGAAGATCGACCAGCTGGTAGATGCGACGTCCGATTATCGACTGCTCAGCTTCATGGATGCCTTCGCCGGATACAATCAGTTCCGGATGGCGTCCGAGGATGAGGAGCATATGACTTTCGTGACCACCAAGGGCCTTTACTGTTACAGAGTAATGCCCTTCGGTCTGAAGAACGCCGGGGCTACTTACCAGCGACTTGTCTATAAGGTCTTCAAAGATCAAATCGGGTGCAACATGGAGGTGTACGTGGACGACATGCTAGTGAATAGTGCGCAAACTTCGGATCACGTGCAAGATCTTGAAAAAACCTTTCACACTCTACGACGACATCGGATGAAGCTGAACCCGACTATGTGCGCCTTCGGAGTGACCTCGGGGAAGTTCCTCGGGTTCCTCATTTCGCAACAAGAAATCGAGGCCAACCCCGAAAAGATTAAGGCAATCATCGACATGCGACATCCGGACATCAAAAAGGAGGTGCAGCAACTCAACGGAAGGATCATCGCGCTTAGCTGATTCATTTCTCGATCGACTGAGAGACGCCTCCCGTTCTTCAAAACCCTGAGACAAGCAAAGTACTTCTCTAGGCCGGACGAGTGCCGACGGGCCTTCGAAGAACTGAAGAAATATTTGACTTCTCCACCCCTACTTGTAAGGCCGGAGGTCGGGGAGGTACTGTATCTTTACTTGGCTACCTCCCCAGAGGCAGTTAGCTCGATGCTCGTCCGAGAGAACGAGAACCGAGTTCACCAACCAATATATTACGTCAGCAAAGTGCTTCACGAAGTCGAAAATCAGTACTCGAAGGCAGAAAAAATAATATTTGCTCTGGTCATTTCAGCACAGCGACTCCGTCCATACTTCCAGGCGCACACTATCATGGTTCTCACCGACCAACCCCTGAGAGCGATCCTGCACCGCCCTGACACATCAGGACGGTTGGCGAAATGGGCTGTGAGACTAAACGAGTTCGACATTCAATATCGGTCGCGACCTGCTCTGAAAGCCCAGGTCCTGGCCGACTTTATCGTGGAATGCCCGACGACCGACCGACCGTCGGAAGAGGGGAGCCCCGAAGAGGTTGGGACCTCCGAATGTGACCCCAATTTAACCTAGGTGTTGCACATCGATGGAGCTTCCAACGCTCGAGGGACCGGGGCCGGGTTTCTGATCACCAACTCGGAGGGAGTGGTTACCGAGCATGCCCTCCGATTCGACTTCAAGGCCTCCAATAATCAAGCCGAATATGAGGTGCTCATCGCGGGCTTGGGGTTGGCGCGGGAGCTCAGGGTCGACAGCCTCAAAGTCTTCTCCGACTCTCAACTGATCGTTGGACAGGTCAAAGGCGAATTCAAAGCACGGGATTCGACCATGGCCAAATATCACTAGAAAGTAAAGGATCTCGTAGCGCCCTTCAAGTATTTCGAGATTTTTCATATTTTCAGGGTAGAAAATGCTCGGACCGACGCACTCTCCAGGCTCGCGACATCCGACTACGGCATTTTGGGCCGGACGTTCATAGAGAGTCTTGAGCAACCGAGCATCGACAAGATTGAAGAGGTGCTACAATTGGCGACAGAGCCGAACTGGATGGATCCGATCATTCAGTACCTGACCGATGGAACTGGCCCCGAAGATCCCGCGGAAGCCAAACGACTCCAATGGACGGCTTCCCAATATGTGATGGTAGACGGCCGACTCTATAAAAGGTCGTTCTCCTTTCCCTTGCTGAAGTGCCTGGGGCCGACCAACGCGGACTATGCCCTCAGAGAAGTGCATGAAGGGATCTGCGGTAATCACTTGGGGGGCAAGTCCTTGGCCTACAAAGTCCTGCGACAAGGTTACTACTGGCCCACCATGAAGAAGGGCGCGGCTAAGTTGGTCCGGAGGTGCGAACCATGCCAAAGGTATGCCAACATACAACATCGACCCGCCAGCCAGCTGACTCCCATCGTCGCCCCGTGGCCCTTCGCCCAGTGGAGAATCGACATACTCGGCCCTTTCCCTCCGACGTCCGATCAACGAAAGTTCATAGTCATCGCGATCAACTACTTCACTAAGTGGGTGGAAGCCGAGCTTTTGGTGCAAATCACTGAGCGGAAGATGGAAGACTTCATTCAGAAGTCCATCATCTTCAGGTTCGGATTGCCGAACACCATTATCACCGACTGACCTTGGTCGGGCACCCACAGTCCAACGGAGAAGTCGAGGTGACCAACCAGACCATTCTGCATGGACTTAAAACCCGACTGAATGAAGTCAAAGGCCTCTGGGTCGAGGACTTGAACTCCGTCTGTTGCCCAGCTATGCAACCCAAGAGGGGGGGGTGAATTGGATTTCTAAACATTTTAGGCTTAATTAATTGCTTATGATGAATGAGAACAAAGACTTTAAATTAAGATTAATTTTCTAAAGCAAGAATGCAAGGATATAATAAAGAAATAAAGAAAAACAATAAAGCACACCACAAACACAAGGATTTATAGTGGTTCGGTGCCAACCTTGCACCTACATCCACTCCCCAAGCTCCTACTTGGGAATTTCAATCCACTATACTTGTATTCAACCCGAATACAAACGTCGGAAACTCCGACACTAGCTATCCCAAGCTAGTCTACTTATTTTTCGGGTACAAGTCAACCCAAAACACTCCGATTTCAGGTTCGGATCAACCTTCCCTTGTTTTGGAAATCCTCCAAAAATAAGAACAAATACTCACAAAGAGTAAAATAGCTTAGAGCACAAATTAATACAATAACAGCTCCTTAAATGAGCGAATATAACAATAAAAATACTTTACTCAAATGAAGAATCCCTTTTTAGATTTTCTCAAGGTGGATGAACGCTTGAATGAATACTTGAGAAGGGAATGATCTTTGATTGAAGACTTCTTGAAGGCTTTGAAGGATCTCTAGATCAAGGTTGAAACAATAGGCGTGAAAAATCCTCTCTTTGAATGCTCTTGAATCTCTTTCACAATCTCTCGTGTGGATTTTGGATCCTCTTTTCTTTTTCTCTCGAATATCTCGTTGATCACTTCGTGTATATTTTGGATCTTCTCTTTTGTATTTGATCTCTCGTTTGATCTACAGTTTCTTTCACCATTTGAAACCTTTTATAACCTTAAGAAGCAAGAGAAAACATATTAGGCAGAAAAAGAGCCGTTAGAGTATTTTTAGGAAGCATAAAAGGCAATTAAAATGGGCAAAAAATTAGCCGTTGCAGACATTTTCCATCGCAGGGGTCGACTCATGAGTCGACTCATGCTTCAGGAGTCGACTCATGAGTCGACTTCTGTTGCAAAGATCAGAAACTTGGATTTCTGGATTTTTTGGCCCAAATCAGCAGAGGTCGACTCATGAGTCGACTCATGCCTTGTGGGTCGACTTATGAGTCGACTCACAGGTTGTGCCAAGCCAAAAATCCAGCGTGCCATGGAAATTTTTTGAGTGCCAATCAGCTCATAGTGCCATGAGTTGACTCATGAGTCGACTCATGCACTTCAAACCTTCATAACTTCAAAAATATAAGTCCAAAAACAATGAAATTTTCACCAATAGATTACAAATCATTTATTCTACCAAATGATACTATCAAATCAGGATTTTAGTAAAATTATGATTTTGCCCTTGAAGAGCATAAGGACTTTTTCAATTTAAAATTATTTGTATCCCTTCAATCTGCTTTGTAATCATCAAAATTAATCTAGGTGCAACAATCTCCCCCTTTTTGATGATGACAAAACATTTGAACAAAAGCATTTATGTGAAACACTAATTTCAAAAAAATGCATTATAGGTGTATATGCTTGAAAAAAAATGATTCTTTTGGCATGTGATATAAATGGTCATATGCAAAAATAGTTTGTCCATTTTCATAAAGATTTGAAAAGAGTATTAGATCATTTTGAGTTTAAGATATATCAGAGCAAGAGAAAAATAAGTTTTGCAATATATCAGAGCAAGAAAAATAATTTTTACCATGTTATCAGAAAAGATTTTACAATGTATCAGAGAAAATTTCACAATATATTAGAGCAAATTTTATAATGTATCAGAGAAAATTTCACATTGTATCAGAGCAAATTTTATAATGTATCAGAGAAAATTTCACATTGTATCAGAGCAAATTTTATAATGTATCGGAACAAGTTAAAAAAAAATTTTAGGATGTATCAGAGTAAGGTAAATTTCTTAAGATGTATCAAGGTAAATAAAATTTCAAAAGATATATCAGAGCAAGTTGGAATTTTGAAGTATATCAGAGCATATTTAAAATTTTTAAAGCAAATCAGAGCATATGTAAAGAAGTAATTTAAAAGTTACTTATTTGCATTGTACTTAGCATTGTATTTTTGATATTGTTCTTTAAATTTTCAATTCATTCATTAATTTCTCATAATTTGTAGTTTTGATTGCTTTTTCTTTAATTGCTCATAATTTATGATTTTGCTTTTGATGGATGGCTTTTTGTTTAATTTCTGTCTGATACCAAATTTCTCAAATTTTTGTTTAATTTTTTCAATTTTTGTTTAATTTCTCTCCCTTTTTGACATCATCAAACATGGTTAACTCTTCCTTTTTCTGAAACATTCTTTAATTTCTCCCCCTTTAGAGTTTATCACAGATATTTGCTCCCCCTTAATATAGCAATTATCAACAGCAAACAACAATAAAGAGAAGACAATATTTCAACAAGGAGAATATATATAACCAAAATATGATCGATATCATTACAAAAGGTAGAAATATAAGTAAAAAATGATTCCATTAAAACCATAATTGTTTCAATACATAGTTCATATTATAAAAGTCAACCAGCTAATTGTCAATACATGGCCCCAAAATACAGATCCTAGAACAAGACACTAACACCTAGGATCTAGTAATGATCATGAGAAGTCAAGGATCGGAGTCATCAGATATGAGATGAGAAGCTGATGGATCAGAAGTGCATCCTCTACCCCGTCTGCCTCTGGCACGAGCAGGAGAGCGAGATGAACTGGGAGGCTGAGTACGCTGAGATGCTAAGGACTGAACAGAAAGGGTGAGTCTGATGGAATCAAGTACGTTCAGTGCTCTGGAAACAGACTGTAGTAGAGCAGTGAACTGAGTGGTAGCATGCTCACTCGATCCTCGGATCTCTTTCCTCAGTAATTCATATCCACCTTCTAGTGCTCCTCTGAGCCTGCCAGCCTCTGCAGTGAGGTCTGTGACCTCAATAGTTGACTCCTGTGGCTTGGGATGGGCCAAAGCAAGGACTTGCCCCTGCAAGTCTAGAACTCTGCCAGTCAGTCTCCAGACTGTGTCCTCAAGCTGCTGGATCCGGATGGACTGATCTGATATCATCTGAAACACAGTGGAGATGTGGGGAGTAATGGTCTGATCAGAAGAGGTGGCTCCTGATGCAAAAGAAGTACTACTCCACTGGCTAGACAGCAAAGAAGCCACACGCTGTGATATATGCTCGATCTGATCGTCAGCCAGTCTGAACTCTGAATGAGGTGCTCTGCTCTCTGGCTGATACACTGGTGTGGACATCCTAGTAAACTCTGAAGGGCCAGCCTCTGTATTAGGAATGAACTGGATATTTGGTGATGCTGCCCTGAAGTCATGGACAGGAGATGATGGACCTTCTTCTTCTACTCTGCCTTCAGTTCTGTCTTCAGCTCTATCTTCAGTTCTCTCCTCAGATCCCTTGATCCAACCACCATCAGTCTTTGTAAATCCCATTCGGTGCAGGGTGTGTTGGTTGAAAGCGTCCACATGAGAGAGCTTAGTAGCAGCCTCCCCTTCACAGCTAATTCCAAACCTCCTAAATACTCTAGTAAGGGCCATACCATAAGGCAAGTGTGCCTTGGATCTGTTCAAAGTTTCTCTCATGGCCTCTATCATAAGTGCAGGGAGGTTTAGGGGGGTCTGAGTGATGACATGAAACATGATACATACATCTCTGCTGGAAAGTAAGTCATGCCTACCACTCCTAGGAAAGAAGAGCTTTGTTACCATCTGATGCAGGACCCTCATCTCAATGGACAAAATCTTTGCTTCCAATTTGTTTAAACTCCCTGAATAAGTTTCTCCTAAAATAATTATGATCCCCTCTTCTTTTACTAGGAGTTCCATATAAGAGTAACCTTCACTAGGCAACTGAAGTATTTCTCCCAATATCCTAGAATCCAAGCAGATATCAATTCCCTTGACTGTTGAAGTCACTGACCCATTTCCATAATGTAGGTTCTGGTAGAATTCTCTAACTAGGTCAACATAGGTGACTTCCTTAAGGGAGCAGTAGAGTTTTCATCCTTGGTTTTTAATTTTACTTGCAAAAGTAAAACCTTCTTTCTCAAAGAACCGAAAATCTATTTTCTTCCCGGTTTCGACTTTTCTATCAGAAAGAGGATTCACACTGGGGCTTGGGAAGGATTGAGAGGGACCTTGAGCAGATACTGAAACTGGAGTGGGAGCAGTTGAAGACTGAGCATGCCTTTTCTTTCGGACAATTTCTTCAGGCTCACGGATTGACTTCCTTCTTTGGGGAAGTTTCATCTTTGGAGCCATATTCAATATAGTAGCAGGCAAGGAGACTTGAATTGAGTGGAGGAGGGATCACAAGAGAGTGAAGAGGGATTTTGGTGGAGAAAAGAAGTGGATTTGGGAAGATCGGTGAAGTGCTAGGGCACGTTCCAACCGCGCCAAACAATGTGAGAAAGCACAAAAAATTCCTTTCCAAGGAGGCGATTTTTGGTGGAGAGGAGGAGGGAGAAGTGCTTCGAATTGGATCCTTGGATTTGGAGCAAAAAGAGTTGGAGAAGATGGCTTTTGGAAGGAGGACGATGAGAAGATGAGTCGTCTCACGAACAGGGATCCAATATAAAAACAATGAGCCCGTGGAAAGTTTGAGGAAATAACAAGTTTGCCATTGAGTCGACTCATGGGGGTCGACTCATGAAGTTCAGAAATTCAGAAAAAATACGAATAAATTCTAAAAAAATTCAAAATTTTGGGAGAAAAAATTTTGCTCAATGATAAGTTTTTAGAATGATAAATTTGAGCTTTTGGGACCAGGATAGATGTTGAAAATTGAGCTCAAGAGTTTTTGACATCAATTCTTTGGAAATTGAGAAATTTTAGGCATATGGATCTAGAATTCCTAGATTTCTCCTAATTTCACAGAATCTATCCTCACTAAGGACCTTTGTAAAGATATCAGCTAATTGATTTTCAGTGCAAACATATTCAAGAATTACATTTTTGTTTTGAACATGTTCTCTTATAAAATGATGTCTTATTTCAATATGTTTGGATCTTGAGTGTTGAATTGGATTTTTAGATAAATTTATGGCACTTGTGTTGTCACATCTTATTGGTGTTTCATTAAGTTTGATTCCAAAGTCTTCGAGTTGTTGCTTAATCCACAAGATTTGAGCACAACAACTTCTGGCTGCAATGTATTCGGCCTCAGCCGTAGACAGTGCCACCGAATTTTGTTTCTTGCTAAACCATGAGATTAGGTTAACTCCAAGAAATTGGCAAGTTCCACTTGTGCTTTTTCTATCTAATTTACATCCAGCAAAATCAGCATCTGAATATCCTAATAAATCAATTTGTAAGTCCTTAGAGTACCATAACCCTAGAGTTTGAGTACCATTTAAGTATCTAAGGATTCTTTTAACAGCATTCAAATGAGATTCTTTAGGATTAGATTGATATCTAGCACATAAACAAACACTAAACATGATATCAGGCCTACTTGCAGTTAAATATAATAATGAGCCAATCATACCTCTATAGTATTTTAAGTCTACACATTTACCTTCATCATCCTTGTCAAGCTTACATGAGGGACTCATTGGTGTGCCAATTGGTTTGCAGTTCTCCATTCCAAATCTTTTGAGTAGTTCCTTGGTGTACTTGCTTTGGGTGATGGAGATTCCCTCTTTTGATTGTTTGATTTGGAGTCCGAGGAAGAAGGTGAGTTCTCCCATCATGCTCATCTCAAACTCCCCCTGCATAAGCTTAGCAAAGTCTTGACAAAGGGATTCATCAGTAGACCCAAAAATTATGTCATCAACATAAATTTGTATAACTAGCATATCATTTTGATTTCTTTTAATAAAGAGGGTTGTATCTATATTACCTCTTGAAAAACCATTATTTAGTAGAAATTTGCTTAGCCTATCATACCATGCTCTAGGTGCTTGTTTTAATCCATATAAAGCTTTATTTAATCTAAAGACATGATTAGGAAAAGCATGACTTTCAAATCCAGGGGATTGTTCTACATATACTTCTTCAGCGATATATCCATTTAAAAATGCACTTTTAACATCCATTTGAAATAATTTGAATTTCATAAAGCAAGCATATGCAAGTAGAAGTCTAATAGCTTCTAATCTAGCAACAGGTGTAAAGGTTTCATCAAAATCAATTCCTTCTTCTTGATTATATCCCTTAGCAACCAGTCTTGCTTTATTTCTAATTACATTTCCATGCTCATCTAATTTGTTTCTAAAGACCCATTTTGTGCCAATTATTGAATAATTTTTAGGTCTTGATACTAAGGTCCAAACATTATTTCTTTCAAATTGATTAAGTTCCTCTTGCATAGCATTAATCCAATTATGATCATTTTTAGCTTCTTCAAAAGTTTTAGGTTCAAGATGAGATACAAAAGCACAATGATTAACTACATCTCTAAGTGAAGAACGGGTTTTTACCCCATGCATAGGATCACCAATAATTAACTCCTTAGGGTGATTGTGAACATACCTCCATTCTTTGGGTAGGTCATTTGTACCTTGAGGTTGTTCTTGAATTTCTTCACCTCTCTCATCTTGTTCGTCTTCTTGATCCTTGTCTTCTGGAGTTGCTGAATCTTTCAGATTGATCTCCTTCATACCTTCTATTAGTGGATCTGCATCATCAACACCCTCATTCTTCCTTGAAGGAAGATCGTTAGATTCATCAAAAATAACATGTATGGACTCCTCAACTACTAAAGTTCTTTTGTTGAAAACTCTAAATGCTTTACTAGTGGAGGAGTAACCTAGAAAGATTGCTTCATCTGATTTTGCATCAAATTTACTAAGTCTTTCTTTACCATTATTTAATACAAAACATCGACAACCAAAAACATGAAAATATGCAATATTTGATTTTCTTCCTTTCCAAAGTTCATAGGGGGTTTTCTTTAAAAATTGTCTAATTAATGCACGATTTAAAATGTAACATGCTGTGTTAATGGCTTCCGTCCAAAAATATCTTGGAAGGTTGCTTTCACAGAGCATGGTACGGGCCATTTCTTCTAAGGTTCTGTTTTTTCTTTCAACTACCCCATTCTGTTGGGGTGTCCTAGGAGCAGAGAAGTTATGGCCAATTTCATTTTCATCACAAAAATTTTCAAAGTCTTGATTTTCAAATTCAGTTCCATGATCACTTCTAATATTTTGAATTGAAAACCCTTTTTCATTAGTGACTTTTCGGTAAAATTTAGTGAAAATATGAAAAGTTTCATTTTTGTGTTCCAAAAAGAAAACCCAAGTAAAACGAGAGTAATCATCTATAATTACAAAGCCATATCGTTTTCCTCCTAGACTAGTGGTTCTTGTTGGTCCAAATAAGTCCATATGTAAGAGCTCTAAGGGTCTAGAAGTTGAAACAGTATTTTTGGATTTAAATGAAACTCTAGTTTGTTTACCTAATTGGCATGCATTACAAATTCTATCCTTTTCAAAATTCAATTTTGGCAAACCAAGAACTAAATCTTTCTTAATTAATTTTGAAAGAGAATGCATGCTAATATGTGCAAGTCTACGATGCCACAGCCAACTAGTCTCATTAATTTTAGCATTCAAGGATACTAGGCATTGCATGTCTAATTTGGCTAAGTCATTCAAATCTACCATATAAACATTGCCATGCCTATGTCCTATAAATTTAATGCCATCGATAATAGGACTAGTCACAATGCAAACAGATGATTCAAAAACTACTTTATACCCTTTATCACAGAATTGACTAATGCTAAGTAAGTTATGCTTTAAACCTTTAACTAATAAAACATTCTCAATGTAATTGGAGAGAGTGATACCAATGTTACCTATCCCGATGATCTTTCCTTTGCCATTATCTCCAAAGGTGACCATCCCTCCATCCTTAGCATCAAGCGTGATGAATTATGATTCATCACCAGTCATGTGTCTCGAGCATCCACTGTCAAGATACCATTTCCTGTTTCCTTCTTGAGATGCTAGACACACCTGCAAGCAAAGGTCAAGTTTCTGTCTTAGGTACCCAAGCTTTCTTGGGTCCTTTTAGGTTAGTCAAAATGGTTCCTTTTGGAACCCATATTTTCTTTGTGTTTGCATATTTGTTAATAAGACATGTATATGATTTATGTCCTATTCTTCCACATTTGAAACAAGTAATATTTGTAGATTTGTTACTTGAATAATTTACATAAATATCCTTCAGAAATTTTTGTTTCTTCAGAGGTTTATAGTCAAGTCCAGCTTTATCATATATAGCTTTCTGATTATCAAGGATCATATTTAGTTTGTTTGAACTTAAGGTGAACTTATCTACTATAGGTTTCAGCTTGTTAATTTCATTCTTTAAGTTTTGATTTTCTTGAATCAAGATGGATTTTTCAATTGAAAGGTTTTCAGCTTGTTTTACTAAGGACTGATTTTCCAATTTCAGTTCTTTATTTTTCTTCCCTAGTTTCTTTAATTCATCAATTGAATCATAGAATGCTTCATGCAATTCTTCAAAAGTAAATTCACTAGTGGATTCAGAAGTTACCTCATTTTCGTGTGCCATCAGGCACAGGTTGGCTTGTTCTGTTGAGGTTTCCTCGTCGGAGCTTGAGTCATCACTCGCACTCCAAGTCGCCATCATTGCTTTCTTTTTGAACTTATTGGTACCTTTCTTCAGTTGTGGACATTCGGATCTGAAATATCCCGGCTTCTTGCACTCGTAGCATATAAGGGGTTGATCTTTCTCTTTTTCTTTGCTTTGTTCCCCTTTTGTGAACTTCTTTCTCATCCCCTGTTTCCTTTTTCTTAGAAACTTCTTAAATTTCCGGGTGATGAGTGCCATCTCTTCATCCTGTTCTTCATCTTCAGTGTCATCCGTTTCATAATCAGGCGAAGTTGTGGATTTGAGGGCAATGGTTCTTTTCTTTTTGACTTCATCCTCTTGATGTTGCTTCATGTTAAGTTCATGAGTCATCAAGGATCCAAGAAGCTCTTCTAGAGGTAGAGTGTTCAAGTCCTTTGCTTCTTGGATGGCAGTCACCTTGGCTTCCCAAGTTTTAGGCAATGACCTGAGAATCTTCCTTACAAGCTCACTGTTAGTATAAGATTTGCCAAGACTCTTCAAACCATTGATTATATCAGTAAAACGAGTAAACATAGCAGTTATGGACTCATCATGCTTTATTTTGAACAATTCATATTTATGCACTAGCATGTTTATTTTAGTCTCTTTTACTTGATTTGTTCCCTCATGGGTTACTTCTAACCTATCCCATATTTCTTTAGCAGATGCACAAATAGAAATGCGATTAAATTCATTTGCATCTAGTGCACAATAAAGAACATTCATAGCTCTGGCATTTAATTGTGCCAATTTCTTATCAACCTCATCCCATTCTTTCTCGGGTTTGGTTGACTCCTCATCATTTATAATCTTGGTGGGTGTGTGAGGACCGTTCACTATGATACTCCACATATCATAGTCTAGTGCTTGTATGAATATCTTCATCCGAGCTTTCCAATAGGAGTAATTAGACCCATTGACAAGTGGAGGTCGGTTTGTAGATTGCCCCTCGGCAGAGAAGTACCGACATGGGTTGCCATAGATCTTTGGCTCTTTGATTGTTAGATCAAAGAAGGGCTAGAGCACCGGGCTCTGATACCACTTGTTGCCCAGCTATGCAACCCAAGAGGGGGGGTGAATTGGGTTTCTAAAAATTTTAGGCTTAATTAATTACTTATGATGAATGAGAACAAAGACTTTAAATTAAGATTAATTTTTTAAAGCAAGAATGCAATGATATAATAAAGAAATAAAGAAAAATAATAAAGCACACCACAAACACAAGGATTTATAGTGGTTCGGTGCCAACCTTGCACCTACATCCACTCCCCAAGCTCCTACTTGGAAATTTCAATCCACTATACTTGTATTCAACCCGAATACAAACGTTGGAAACTCCGACACTAGCTATCCCAAGCTAGTCTACTTATTTTTCGGGTACAAGTCAACCCAAAATACTTCGATTTCAGGTTCGGATCAACCTTCTCTTGTTTTGGAAATCCTCCAAAAACAAGAACAAATACTCACAAAGAGTAAAATAGCTTAGAGCACAAATTAATACAATAACAGCTCCTTAAATGAGCGAATATAACAATAAAAATACTTTACTCAAATGAAGAATCCCTTTTTGGATTTTTTCAAGGTGGATGAACGCTTGAATGAATGCTTGAGAAGGGAATGATCTTTGATTGAAGACTTCTTGAAGGCTTTGAAGGATCTCTAGATCAAGGTTGAAACAATAGGCGTGAAAAATCCTCTCTTTGAATGCCCTTGAATCTCTTTCACAATCTCTCGTGTGGATTTTGGATCCTCTTTTCTTTTTCTCTCGAATATCTCGTTGATCACTTCGTGTATATTTTGGATCCTCTCTTTTGTATTTGATCTCTCGTTTGATCTACAGTTTCTTTCACCATTTGAAACCTTTTATAACCTTAAGAAGCAAGAGAAAACATATTAGGCAGAAAAAGAGCCGTTAGAGTATTTTTAGGAAGCATAAAAGGCAATTAAAACGGGCAAAAAACTAGCCGTTGCGGATATTTTCCGTCGCAGGGGTCGACTCATGAGTCGACTCATGCTTCAGGAGTCGACTCATGAGTCGACTCATGCTTCAGGAGTCGACTCATGAGTTGACTTCTGTTGCAAAGACCAGAAACTTGGATTTCTGGATTTTTTGGTCCAAATCAGCAGAGGTCGACTCATGAATCGACTCATGCCTTGTGGGTCGACTCATGAGTCGACTCACAGGTCGTGCCAAGCCAAAAATCCAGCGTGCCATGGGAATTTTTTGAGTGCCAATCAGCTCATAGTGCCATGAGTTGACTCATGAGTCGACTCATGCACTTCAAACCTTCATAACTTCAAAAATATAAGTCCAAAAATAATGAAATTTTCACCAATAGATTACAAATCATTTGTTCTACCAAATGATACTATCAAATCAGGATTTTAGTAAAATTATGATTTTGCCCTTGAAGAGCATAAGGACTTTTTCAATTTAAAATTATTTGTATCCCTTCAATCTGCTTTGTAATCATCAAAATCAATCTAGGAGCAACACCGTCCTATGGGCATACCGAACGACACCCCGTGTCCCAACCGGAGAATCATCCTTCAGCTTGGCCTATGGGACGGAGGCGATGATACCGCTCGAGATTGGGCTACCATCGACTAGAGTCGAGCAGTATCAGGAGCCAGACAACTTTGAGTGTCGGAGGGCCGACCTGGACCTCCTGTCTGAACTCCGGTGCGAGGCTCGACTCCGCATGGCTTCTTACCGACAGAGAGTAGCTCGATACTACAACGCCAAGGTCAAGCCGAGGCACTTCAGGCTTGGGGACCTAGTCCTAAGAAAGGCAGAAGTCTCGAAGCCTCTAGACCAGGGAAAATTAGCTCCGAACTGGGAAGGACCCTACAAGGTAGCGGACACCTACGGACCGAGAGCTTACCGATTGGAGACTCTAGAAGAGAATGCCATTCTCCGGACCTGGAATGTCGATAATCTAAAGCTGTACTATCAGTGAACTTTGTATCCATTTGTCCGGAATACAAGTCTAGTTTTAAAACTTCGGGGTCTGGAATCTCGACTCTTCGACTGTGGGACGGCGCTCGCCAGAAGTACGAGCCTCGATGCCCCAACTTGAGCCCAACATTCCATTGGGAACCAACGGCCCAATCGCCGACAACATATTGGATACTTACGATGACCGATATATCCACGATGACGGGGGCCACGCTCCTTCTACAGTCAGACTCTCAGGCAAAACAATCGACTAACTTGCCGACTTGGCCACAGCGGAGAAAGGCCAAGCGCCAACGCGACCAAGGTCGCGTTCGCAACCTACCGACCAGGTCATGACCGGTCGAAGGATATTCGGCTTGCCACCATTTATCACGCGCCATGACGTATGTGCCCGACCACAGTCTAGGTAATGGGAACTTGACTTGCCATCATTTTCCCGACCGAATGCGTCGAATGCCATTCGACTGATCACATCGGACAACATTCAACCCTACGTAATGATCGGGTCATCGGGGTGTGCCCGGAGGTCGGTCGACCTTCGACTCAATGAACGTGCCCGACTCACGTCGGGGCGACGCACACTCGACTTTGACCTACGACTCGACGAACATGCCCGACTTACGACCGGGCGACGGACGTTCGACTCAGGCCTCCGACGGTCGCACCCTACGACCGTCGAAACCGGCGGTCTGTGATCGAAATTCACCTTGCCTTCTCCATGACGCACGCTACCGACTATCTCAGCTAACGACCTGGGACGTTACCGAGTGACCTAATAAGGTATGTCGGGTCTACGACTCTATGACTCTATGACTCTACGACCCCACGACCCTACGACTCTACGACTTTAAGCCAGAATACGTCTTAACATGCAAAGGGAAGAAAGCTGAAAATGCTTCATTTCATAAATACATTGAGTCTACAAAATTGGGCCGAAGCCCGATTACAAGTATATAAGGTGAAACAAAAAGCAACAAGACTCTGATTATTCTTCGAAGTTGACCTCTTCCACCGGGACGAGCTCGGGGGCAGCCGGTGCATCCGCTCTGGTTGGCGCTGGGTCGGAGGTCGGGGCCGTCTCCTCTTCGGCGACCTGCTCTGGGACGGTTTCCTCCACCGCAGTAGCGTCCCCCGACGATGGGTCGGCCACCTCTTCTGTGGCTTGGTCCTCTGGTCTTGGGGGGACAATGCCGCTAAGGTCGAGCTTCGGGTACAAAGCCTGGACTGCATCCCGAGCGTCTTCGTACCCCACCCGGTACGACGCAAAGCCGCTTTCCAGGAGTTCCTCCCGATATTTGTCAGAGCCATGGAAGTCCTCCACCGCTCGACCTAATAACTCCTTCGCCGACCTCGCCTCCGCCTCCACCTGACCGAATGACTCCTTCGCCAACTCCGCCTCCGCCTTCGCTATGTCAGCGTCGGCTTGGGCGATTGACAAGTCCTCCTCGGCCTTGGCAAGATTCTCCAGGCTAATCCGGAGCTGCTCGCGTTCGGCCTCGAGTTCGGCGATGACGCCATCCCGCTCGCACCGCAATCGGTGAGCGGTTCGACCCTTGCGCTTGGCTTCCCTGCGGGCCGACTTGAGTTCGGCCCCCGAGGCAGCCAAGGCATCTGTGAGACGAGAGATCTCGTCCTCAAGTCTCGCCTCCCAATCGGTCGACAGCTTCAACTGGTCGACCAGTACTGCCTTCTCGGCTTCGACGATCGTCGTCTTGTCCTTCCAGGCCGCCCGGGCATCCCCGAACCTCCGGTATCCGACCTCTAATTCGGACATAGTGTATATCAACTGCAAACAGAAGCCGACCGTCAGAAAGATAAAATAATAAAGACAGCAATAAAGGAAAGAGGTGAGGCAGAACTTACCCCGATCATGGTCGGATAAAAGGAAGACAACATCTCGATCACCTGCCGAGCCTTCAGAACCTCCACGTCGGCCGGAAGGAGGGTCCCCTGGCATAATCTCCTGGCCAAGTTATGGTCGGCCAAGGCTGACGCTCCCTCGGGGACCCGGGCGCCAGACGACGTGGCACGGCCCCCCGACCTTGAGTCGTCTGTGGGGGCCATTGGGGCCTTCCCTCGACCGACCGCCCAGGCCCGTAGATCGGAGAAGGAGGGGAAGCTCGAACTTGATTGAGCTCCCCTCGAGGCAGCAACAGGAGCCGATGAAGGACGTTCGGGCTCCCGAATGACATCTTGCGCCTCCTCCATCGGTGAAACCGCCGACGCTCCTTCGGCCATTCCCTCCACCGGCTGCTCCTCTGGTGGTGCCGCCGACGTCGAAAGCGCGATGACCGGCTCTGACTGATCGGCCACCGATACGGCAGCGGTCGGCGCCAACGACGGGGGCCTCTTCGACGGGCGTGAGGGCCCGACCCCGAACGCCGGCCTCTTCCTCGCTGCATATTGTCTGATCTCGACGTCGGTCGGTCTCATCCTCGACGGCGTATCTACATTTTCAATACGAGGATCAGTACATGTTCGGGGACAAACGAGAAGTGAAAAGACAACCGATGAATCGGGCAGTACCGAGACGGGGGACCAGGCTCAGACCAACGTCATAGAGGGCTTGCTCGGTAACAAGCTCCCTCTGCTTCGGTACCGACATGTCCTTAAGTTGGTAGAAATCCTCCCGGTCGTTCGCCTCCACTCAGCTGTTCTCGTTTGCCCTAGTCCGAGGCTCGCCCCAGCGGGAAGGAAAACCCCAAGGAGAAGAAGAGGAAACAAAGAAGAACTGATTCTTCCACTCATGAATGGACGACGGAAGATCAGTGATGAAAGAAAGATCCTTCCGGGGATTGAAGAGCCACCACTCTCGAGCTTTAGGGTGGGGTCGGAGGACGAAGAACGCCCGGAAGAGAGAGATGCGAGGGTTGGTCGGCAAAAGCTGACATAACAGAGCAAAGCTGATTATTAACCGAACTGAGTTCGGCGCCAATTGCGCCGGACAAAGTCCGTAATAATCTAGAAGATTTCGAACAAACTTCGAAATCGAAAGATGAAGACCAGCCCGGAGGTCCTCGACATATAGAGCCACCTGGCCTGCAGGCGGGTTATTGACCCGTCCCCCGACCCCAGGGGCGAAGAGTCGGAACTGCTCCGGGATACAATACTGATCCCGAAGTCGATCGACATTCGACCCCGAAAGTGAAGAGACCTCCACTTCCGGGGTCGACCGAAGATCATCAGTCGGATTCTCCGACTGAGCTCCCCGAGGAGAAGTCCTGGCCATGATGCCAGAACCAGGAAGAAGGAAAAGACAGAGAAGAAGAAGGGGAGAGGATTTCAAAAGAAACAAGAAGAAGGCGAAAGGAAACAAAAGTCTCAGACGGACCTTCCAAGGAATGAAGGCAGAAGCAGCTACCTGGGACTGGGGGGGACCGCTCGGGCAAAGTCTCTACAGCAAAACCTTGAAAAGTGAGGTTCTGGATACGAGTGACCCCATATTTATAGGGCCCCTCGACGGTCGGGATGGGGGCACGCCGATGAGGACCTCTCGGATGATCGATACGTGGCAGCATCCGGGCCCTCCTCCGGCCCGACGGTTCGATGCACCCATCCCAGATCAGGCCACGTCACCTTCATTTGCTTGAACGACTCCGGCCCAACGACCTCCCGACACGTGGTGAAAAAATCGTGCCTCAGAATTAATTCGCTGACGGCGATCCGCATTTCCGAAGGGATGCTTGACGGCGGTCCGCGTTCCCAAGGGAGCGCCAGATGGTGGTTTGCGTTCCCCCAAGAATCGTCTGACACCGGATCGTCTGACATCGAATCGTCTGACACCGGATCGTCTGACATCGAATCATCGAACATCAAGTCATCTGACACCGACTTGTCCGGATCGTCCGCTGGTGAGATCAGCAGAATCAGGAAATGACGCAATGAAGATCCACTCCTTTCGCCCGACGCCCCACCTGCCGACGTCGGTGAAACGCTGGCTGATGCGACATCAGGCTTAGGAGTGGGGGGGCAACTGTTGGGATATACCGACCCATCCCTGATGCCGACCCATCGACGCCGACTCACCAACGGGTCACGATACCGACCCATCCTCGACGCCGACTCACCGACGGGTCCCGAGTTGACCCATCCTTGAGGATGGACCAACCGACCTTGCCCGTCTGACGACGGACAACACCAATGGTAGCTACCGATCACGTCCGATCGGAGCGTGTCGGCCTAACAGGCCAACACTGCCTCCGATCACTTGAAAGCCGATCTCGTATCACCGACTCCCTGTCGGTTTGGACAACCGACGTCCGATCTCTACAGGCCCTTCTAGGCGCCGAATGGGCGGCATGGACTGTAGTCCTGTCAAGGACATGCCGTGCAATCGTCAGGGGGCGTTGCCAGGAACCTGGGGCGCCGTCCTGCCAAGGACGCGAATTAATTCCTAGGACCTGTCAGCTCGTCAACGACATGACGACCCCCGGCGATTTAACAACTCTTCAGTTGTCTACATCACCGACGGCGGGACCATACCACCTCCTACTATAAAACGAGGTAAGGCAGCAACTTGAGGGGGGTTCCTTTCTCTCTCTTGCCCTCTCCATCGCTGAGTCCCCTGATTCTTCTCTACTGTTGCCTAGTCTCCTCTCTGACTTGATCGTCGGAGGGTTACCGCCGGAGGCATCTCCGGTCAGTGTGGACTTTTCTTTGCAGGCACTCGCTCCCGGCGAGCAGGCGACGAGGGAATCGGCCGCAATAGGTCTAATCTTTGTAACACAAGGTTACTTAACGAGAACACAAAAATCTGACGTAAAATTGAGAGAGCACCTTCCTCGATTAATGGGTCTACTTAGAATGAGGATTCTAAGCCAAACATCAGGCGACTGATGGCACCGAAAGTTTTAAATGTCTTGGAAAAAGGTATGGAAACTATCTGATTTCAAAGGAAGTTTCATAATGATTCAAGGGTTCAGCATAGTTCAGATTGTGTAACAATATTTCAGCCAATATCTGGTCTCTCTCAAAGCAGTCTATTCTTCAAAGTTGTCAGAGTTTACAGTTGATCTGACAAGGAACATAAGGTTTTCTTCAGAATTGCATTTGGGATATACATAGTTGTTGAAATTCAAAAGCTGTCTTAACATCAAACTTCTATCTTCCCCTGTTCTGATCTCTTTGTTTTCTTTAAAACTTGTAATCCAAGCTAAAATAAGCTGAATTTTTCCTTACAAGTTTTTTCCTTTGTACTTATCTTCCTATCAATAGAAGCCAGGTCACTGATTTTCAGCGTTCTTTTCATCAAAATGATGTTCCTTTTAAATCAGAATTGAAATGCCATGATTAAGTCAAGGTAAGCAACAAATTATGTGTTACATAAAATGCCCCATTGAAAACTGTTATTACAAAGATGTTCCTAATGGAATTTGTTGGTTCATTTAAGTTTACAAAAGCATAGATATCACCTATTATCTTCTACTTTACCTCACATATAAGTCTTATCATTTATTGGTACATTCATGCTACCATCATACTATACAAAGTTAACTATTATTATTATTATTGTTAATCCATTTTGAAAAGACAAGTCTGTCTCTAATACATCTTTTTTGGTGATCATAATTGAGTTGGATTGGTCCGTAGCAATCCAGAGCATGGAATACAATCTAGATAGATAAATTACAGAGTGAAGATCCAAACAACAAACTTGGGATTATGCCCCCAATTTGTGGCCTTTCTATAGGGGCTGATATATATATATATATATATTTTTTTGTTGTGTGTGTATTGAAAAGAGGCTATTCATCCTCGACGTTAAAACGAAATGCGCCATTTTGAGATATAGCAAAATCAACGTCTAAAGCTATAGTTTATCTCTATTAAGTCCTTGAAATATCATGTCCCCGTCTCCATGGACTGTGCGCAAGCTGAGCCAGATATCAACCCTATTTCAAACACAAAACACCGAAGAAAAAAGCTTAAATCAGAAATTTTAACCAACAGATGATAGATGTTGTTGGGGTTACGTGCCCAGTAGTACGGATGTTTCCGCCCTCTACCAAACACGTGAGATATTATCCGCTCTGGAGCGGGGCCCAGGCCTTTGATCCGATGACAACCCCACCCCTCACGATTTTGCTCCGCAAAAGGCGCCTCACGTGGGCAAAGGGATGCCCGCACTACATAAGCAGTAGATTTTCTTGATTGTATCCGGTATAGAACTTTTGAGCTCGATGCTCCCGATGCCCACCCCACAACAGCCCCCCCAATAAGGGAGTGTACTGCTGCAGGTAGGAGACGGGTTCCCACAAACGACGTCAATGTTGAGGTTATGTGCCCAGTAGTATGGACGTTTTCATTCTCTGACTTGACCGTCGAAGGGTCTCTGTCGAAGTCATCTCCGATCAGTGCAGATTTTTTTTGCAGACGCTCGTTCCCGACGGTCAAACGATGAAAAAATTGACCGCAACAAATGTATTTTACGTACCTTGCAAACTAGAGAACTGAAACGTCGTGCCGAAATTTTGTGGCAACAGCCTGACATAAGGGTTTGGTGACGTTAAAGAAATGATTCAGCTGTCTCCTTCTCAAACCGGCGAAAAACTTTATGATGCTCCCAGTGCACTCTACTGTATAAATTTTATCTAGGCTATGCTTACCAACAAAGTTTTGCCTGTATTACGTCTCACTCCGCTAAGGAAACCAAACCGCACTCTGGTACTGTTACTTTACAAGTAGTGGATGTACCATCTTCCATCTTTATAAACACGATACCTGAAACCCCCAGCATCAGAAGAACCAAGCAAATTTCCAACCATGAGCTTCTTTTCTGTGACCAAGTTGGCTTCAACACTGGTTGCCCCCTATGAGCCAACGCCATCCGGCAATCTCCCCCTCTCCTTCATGGACCGACTTCCGGCCTCTAGGTTCTTGGTCGACTCAATACATGTATTCAGGAATGGCCAGCAGCCTGCAATGGTGATAAGGGACGCATTGTCCAAGGCCCTGGTCTCCTACTATCCTGTTGCCGGCAGGCTTGTAATGTCCAACCAAGGAGAGCTAGAGGTCGCTTGCACCGGGGATGGTGTATGGTTCGTCGAGGCATCGGCCGACCGCAGCCTCGAAGATCTTAACCACCTTGAATTGCCTCTAGCAGTCCCTAAGGAGGAGCTTCTTCCTTACCTGTCTCCTCAAGTTGAGAAGGATCTCATTGTGATGATGCAGGTCTGCTTCTCCAAACTATTTGCACAGAATCACAAACTTCTTTTCCAGATAAATCAAGTGGTTTGTTAATCATCATAGAAGACGAGAACGTTATGCTCTATAAGCAGTTACGGGTGAAAGGTCACGACACACGCTCAGTTCTGTTAGCGTGTGGAACATATATATCCATTTCTTATGCAAAGTTTCACGCTCGGCTACGAGGGCAACCGAGGATGGCAATGGCTCGGGTATGGGCCAAGTCGGCTCATATTCGTATCCCTTCCATGAGTGACAACTTCATATTCATATTTATATTTATATTCATATTCATTCCGTATCTATCTCAAATCAAATTGAATCACACCAAATAGGGATGTGGATGGAAACAGATCGAATATATATAAATAATATAAAATTATTATAATTTTAAAATGATGATATACGTTAAACTTATATCAGATCGGATTCAAGATGGGACATACTATTATTCATTTCTGATCCAAACTTATTTTGAATACTTTTTTAAAAATTCATATCCGTCACTAGTTCTATTCAGATCGAATCGGATCGAATACGCAGCAAGTCGGCTAAAATTGCTGTTCCCGAGAGCAACGCACCTGAGTGGTTTTTTTTTCCAAGTTTCCATAGTGGGCTAACAAAGGCCCTGGGCCGACAAAACGCCACATAAGCTTGAGATGGGCCGAACCTGGCCACAAGTCCTGGGCCGAGTTGATGCCTTTCTGGGTCATGCCGCTCTTGGTTGACATTTCCTGAGACCCAAAGTTTGTGCCAACCCAATCTTCTTCATTCTGGGTTTTGACAATGAGGCATGCCTCCATGGCAGCCATATTGAGCTCGCATACTATTCTATCACTGGAGGGGATATTATTAGTGATAGGAATGTTTCATGTTTCACAGAATTTTATGATGAAAAGGCATTTGATTCCTTATTCATGCTCTAATTTATCAGTTTTCTTTTCTTGCAAATATAGGTGACACAATTCACATGCGGCGGATTCGTTGTCGGCATGAGATCAAGCCATGCAATGTTTGATGGCCTTGGAGCAGCCCAATTTGTGCAAGCTATTGCAGACGTAGCCAAAGGTCTTGCACAACCCATGATCAAACCCATCTGGTGCAGGGAAGCCATCCCCAGCCCACCCAAGCTCCCGTCGCTACGTCCTCCTCCATCCCTCACCACCCACCCCTTTGTGACTTTCTTGTTAGATATCTCCCTCGACCACATCAACGAGACTAAGAGCAAATTCACAAAAAAGACAGGTAAATACTGCTCCACATTCGACATCCTAACTGCAAAGGTCTGGCAATCCAGAGCACGAGCAATAAGTCTCAAGCCCGGCGTTGATCTCCGGCTTGGCTTCGCTGCCAATGCTCGTCACTTGTTGCATCAGTTGCTGCCCCAAGAAGGTGGCTACTATGGAAACTGTGCCTACCCTATGACCATCGCTGCACCAAGTGAAAAGATCACGGATTCATCACTTTTTGAAGTTATAAATTTGATCAGAAAGGCTAAAGAGAGTCTCTCGACCAAGTTCTCAAAATGGTTGATGGGAAACCCCGAGGAGGACCCATTTAAAGTGCCAGTGGACTATGGCTTGCTGTGTGTCTCGGATTGGAGCCGGGTGGGGTTCAATGAGGTGGATTATGGGTGGGGTCAGCCAATCCATGTTGGCCCATTGGATGATAACAATTTTATAGCCTCCAGCATCTTTCTCAAGCCACCTGCACCCAAGCAAGGAGTGAGGTTGATCACACGCTGTGTTGTCGAAGAACAGTTAAGAGCCTTCCAGGATCAGATGGTGAACTTGGTCTAGCAATCAAACACTGTCTTGATGCAAATAAGTTGATGATTCTACGATAAGTTACGATCGTCAAGCACATGGGACAGAAAATTTGCATTTGATGAATGGATGTATTCAATCTGATTGATCATTACAGTTAGATTGATAAATGTTATGCAAAATTCCAGTGAGCTGTGACTCTAAAATCTATACAAGATGTAATTTTTTTTCAACAAAAAGAGATGTAATTATTTTCAACAAAAGGAAATGTAATTTTTAAGAGCTGTGAGTTTGTCAGACTTAAGGTTAAGATGATGTTTGATTAACGGTTTGTATCATGCTACACACATGAATCCAAAATCCCAGTGAGTATCCAACTCGGCTGGCCAACAGATCTGATCAGTGTACTGCTTTTTCTTCTCCCGCAGCATGGCTGTCCATGTCTCTCTACATAATTTTTCCATTTCAGTTAAAAGAAAAGGTATCGTGCATACGAGCTTTAGCCACATTAATCAGAACCCGAACACATGAAAACACCAAATCATAGGCCACTGAACCATTCAACTCTTTCATCTGAAGACTAAACACATAATAAAATATTCATTCTCTGCAAGATTTCACTAGACTATCACTCGTGGATACTTTTATACTACATCTACTTGTCTACAGCCTGTACAAAATTTTGTTAACAAACCCTTTACGAGTGGAACAATAGGAGTCGGCGCTGATGGCATCAGCAGCTAGGGACCCCTAATTCACGGACGCATCGGACCCTGTGGATGGCATGCAATTTCTTCTTTTCCTAGTTCTCCCTTCTTCAACTCTTTAGCCATTTGAATTAACATGCAATTGGCTAACAAGTACTTAACTGGCCATCAATCAATCGGACATGTCATGGAAATGCCAGCAGAGAAGCATGGAGATGCAGCGGCCGAGGATATAGAAGCGGGTCTTTTGCTGCTTCACCATCGTCAGGAACCTCCTCCGGAAGCCAGATTTCTGGTGAACCATGCGTCCGGATTGGGAGCTCCAGGGATGGCAGGAAGAAGTTGGCATGGGCAAAGGATTTTAGCAAGCGAAGCAAGAAAAAGAGAGAAGGGGGGACGGATGGGCTCTTGGAGGTGGCCTCAAGTGGTTAAATAGGCCATCGTGGTCGGGCAGGGCGGTCCACTTGATAGCGAGATAACGGTAACCGACATTTGGCTTGTCCGTGCTGAATGACCGAATTGCCATTTCTCAACCCTTTCCCGGTCAAGATGTATCAAGCCAATCAATCAAAAATTAAAAAAAAAAAAAAAAAATTGAAGAGATTGTATGGCTTTATGTGTTTTGGAATAATAAGAACCTGCTCTATTAAATATCTACCTTATTTTGGTGGAATGATAATTTACTATTTGATAGTTTGATTTCTTAAAGTGCTAAATACATTCTACAAACCCTTCGATGAAAAGAGCAATATGTTTTCTGACAAATCAGATAAATTTAAATTGATTAAGAATAAATATATTCATAAAAATTAAAAAATAAGATATTATAGAATTGAATAGAAAGATCTATCGAAAAATTTTATAATATAATTGTCATATGATTTGCAGCCATCCATTCGGTATGAAAGAATCAATATTCGATGGATTAAATTTTCTATCCAATTGAGTATGTTGAGATCAAGATAATTGAGAAAGAATTTTTTTTATTATTATCCAATCATGACGTATAAGCAACAATAATAAAAGGAATGTAGGGGTAGCAATTTAGGGGCAGCTCAATGATTTTGTGGGAGAGGCTGGTGGCGGTCAATTGTGGGGTTGTGGTAGGCTGCAACCACAGACAATGGGACGAGAGAAGAGAGGGGGGAGGCCTTGCACGCTCTCCAACTCCTTAGGCCTCGCGATGTGTGTCCCCCTTATCCTCTTCCCCACGTTTCCTGTGCCACCCGACCTTCTTCAACGTCTCGCCCACTCCACTCCATCTCAATCATTTTCTCGCTTCCCGAGAAACGACGTTCCACTCGTGGTGGATACGTGCGAAGGATGATTTGCGCGAGCGATGCAACCCCTGTCCTTGTTCTATATATTGCCTCCCCCGTTTGCCAACCCTCCTGCAGGTTGGGCTATCGTTTATTTATGTTACTAAAGGAGTTGCTATATTTCGATGATAAGTTGCCAATTTATCACTGAGAGAACCATGGGAACAGAATCTGGCGAAGACAATCAACAGGGTCCATCTGATCTCAGGATTGTTTACTCTATGTCGCCCCTCACCTACACATGAGGTACACATGGACCTTCTTTGTATTTTTTTTCCCATCCATGGTCCCCTGTTCCCGTGTGTGATTTTCATCATTAGCACTGCATTGTTTTTCCCCTTTAAGGGTATGTAGGACTTGCTGATGATCTTAACTTCTATCATTATCCTAGTTAATCTTTAGTCTTAGACGGCCTTAGCCAACAACATCATATAGGATAAGAAATTTGATAATTCTTCCAAGAAGTTGACAAATGGAACTTCAATTGTGTTGAGGAATAGTCTAAAATCAGATAGGTTAAAAATCCTAATGGTGCTTATATACTCATTAGCCCATCTACCTACTAGCTTACATTTTTGGGTTGGATTTTAATATGGTAGCAGAGCCTAGAGCCCATATATCGCTCCTTATTCTAAGTTCCATCCATTAAGAATTTCATCCATCGGACTCTACATACGAGAGTAGGTATTGAAAAATACACTAGTGTTGCTTATAGACTCACAAGTGCATCCACCTATTAGCTTGAGCTTTTAGGTTGGATTTTAATAAATTGTATCATAATCACAAACCTATACTGTCCCCATCATGTTAACTACATAATCATCTATGTGAGAACAAGAACAGATATGTGTCTCGCCGAAATTTGGAACAGATGGAGACATTCCCATTTAGTCAAAATCAAGTTTCCTGCTCTTGAATGTCTTCTTATAACTGCTATTTGATGTATCTGAAAAGAGCGCAACCTCCATGTCTTCCATTTCCAAGCCAACATGCCTCCCTTGTCGGTAAAGAAAGCAATTAATACTTTTGTTAGCCGGGCGCCAGTCATCTCCCACTCAAATGTCAGACTCCTGATCTCCCAGCTTTCTCAGGCGACGGTGTAATAGGTGGGAGCGCCTGTCCAATTGGTAAATATCTTCACGCTCCGGAATCCGAAAAAAGCCTTCCTCATAGCACCTGAACTTGGGCGAGCCTCATTTACCGAGTCTCCCACTCATCGAAATGCAAATGAGAAGATCTTCGAACCGTCAACTCCCAAGGCTCGGAGAGCGTTCGTGGGAGTAGAAGTCTGTTTTTCCTCGCAGCCATCACTCAGTTATTTGTACTGAAGTCTCCTTTGGAGTGACTGAAATCAAGACCACCCAACTCTATGACACATGGTCCATCTTACTGTAGTTGACGGGATGGGAACATGAGCCTCCAAGCTTCACGTATCCTCCATAAAAAAAATAAATAAATAAACAAAAACAAAAACAAAACAAAAATAAACAAAAATAAAACTTCATCCGGTCACTTAAGTTATTGTTTCCCTTTCTATTATACTATTTGTATGTGCTGACTCAAATCAATAAAATAATATTGAGAGTACCTTATTCATGCATTTTACCTCAAAAAAAAAAATATCTTCCAACTAATTCTTTTTAAATTAGATCTTTGTTGCTATAAATGATATCAAAACAGATATAACCTATGGCCCGTGTAGATTAGATGAAATAGCAGTACTAGTCTATTGAAACTTACCACAGGCCGATTACAGTCTTTATGATTGGACTAATAATACTTGTTAATAGATTTGAATTTTTAATTCGACAAAGATATTAAAATTTTAATAAAAAAAATATATTAAAATCTATTGTAAAGATACTCATATATGATTAAAAAATTTAAATACTATCTTTTAATTGGCCTTTCCTGATGAAGCTGTATGTTGTTACAATCTGATGCTGTCATTATTAGCCTTGCAAGTGCCGTTGAAGTAGGTGACGCCCGTTTGAAGGCCTATCAATGCCCTTTTAAAGTCTCCTGAATCAGCCCGCACCCATGGTTTAGCACTAGTTCATTAACCCTTAGCCTAGTCATTAATAAGGTGAGTGGGTACTTAACATGATTATATAATGACTAGATTATAAAATTGCATGCATGATGCATGTCATTGCACGAAAGGGAGGGAAAATTATTACTTTGATCAGATTGACCAGCGTCAGCTGTAGATTGGGCTAATGGTTGTTCAGCGCGTCAACCTTTCAAAGTAAAAAAAAAATTATCAGGGTTAAAATAAAATCACCAACTCCACCATGACATTTTGGAGCGGTCAGAGGGGCTCAAGACAACCTTAACGGATACCTCTTTGTGTTCGCTTCTCAGAGATAAAAATAAATAAATAAATCAACCAATAACCCCATCGAGGGTGATGCATCCAGGAATGCCGCTATCAAGGTAGCATACATTGTCCAGCATATCTAGCTAGTCAGGAATAATATTTTCGAGTCCAGGAGGTACCCGACGAGGTTTATCTTGAAGAAAACCCTGATTTTAATATCGAAGCTGATTGAGATGATCTCTAGGCCTCCAAAGATCTGGGACTCCCATCCTATTCGTGTAGCACTTGACGGATGTTCATCATTTGGGAGTCCCATCCTTCGAGGTATCTTAAGAGCAACTTTAATGAGAGCATCAGAGATAGAAGCAGTGGCGCTGAGTTTGTGATTCAAGAGCTTGACTCTAGATTAGTTGTGGCAGAAATTTGCCACTTATTTGAACCCATGATTCTTAGGATAGAACTTCATGCAGCTTGGACAGAGATCATACATGCTCGGCGAATCTTGAAAACGGACGCATTGCTATCGAGGGCAACTTAGCTATGATGGTATCCTAGAGATGAATACTGCAGCCAACTGAGTAACAGTTTATATTGTGGAGCATATTAGGGACCTCTTTGTGGATGACTATGAGGATGGCCTCTAAAATATTTTGCTTTTTGATTTTTTTGGATATATTCATATAAGATGTTTGAATGATCCGATTTAACCCAAAAAAAAAAAAATCTTTCTTCGGAATTTACATTATGATATACTCTGGAGTTTGGACTCATACTTCGGAATTTACAATATGATACAGAACAAATGAATCTTAAGTCCTCTGGGCTTAATTTGCATTCAAGCTTTATTCGTGCCGGAGCAACCAATAAAAGTTGATATCTGCTATCTAAATAGTATAAATTTACCATAAATACTTACAAAATCAAAAATTATAAATTGCAAGCTATTGAATATGTAACTGGTCTAAAATATCTATATACAATAAAATATATAATTTGGATGTCCTTGATTTATGCATCAAACCACTCCAAACATATAGTTGCAAAAAAATGTGATAGTATGTTGATTTGGGAACGTCTTGACGCATGGCCCATGAGTGAATAAAATACACGAACTTTGTACATAGATATTTTAGACCTTCCTGATCACAGTCAATAGCTCATAATTTTACTTTGATTTTATTATGTAAAAAATTTTAAACGTTGTAGAGGTTTTTAATTTCATCCTAAACTTTTATTTAGTGCAATTAAGTCATCAAACTTTTAAATTCTTTCAGTTCAGATCCTGACTCTAATTTTTATCTATTTGTCTTGACTGAATTGTCATATAATATATGTGACCAGCTTATGTGGCCTCCTTTTGCTTGATCTAAAAAAAATTTTAGAAATCTTTCTTTTCTCTTTTCTCTTATCTTCTTCCATCTAAAATTTCTATGAATGTAAAGATTAAAAAATTCCTCTTCCTCTGGATCTCTATCATTTCTTCTTTCCATCTTCTTAGAATAAAAGGAAGAAATTCTGTTTTTAGATTAGCAAATATCAAAGCTAATGCAACTCTTATCTCCTTTAACCCTCTTTCATCCCAACTTCACCATTCCACTTGCCTATCATCAATGGGAGAAATCCTCTCCTTCACTCGCCTAAGATCCTCTTCCTCTCCTTTTAAGTTAGCAATCCCTTCCTTCTTAAAGGTATCTCATTTACATCATTTCTCCATGGCCAAAATGGGAAGGTCACCTCCTCCCTAATTGAAAATCTAGTGCTTTGGATTTATAGATACTGTATCTTCTATGTCCTCCTCGAGGCTAGCCTTACAAACTTCCAATCCAATCCATTCATTTCTTCAAATTTTGAATCCTTTTTTTTTTCTTTTCTTTGTGTTTAATTTAGTTTTTGATAATTTTTTGTTGGTCTCTTCTCCATACATTATCCCACCATTTATGTTGTTTCATGTTTGTTTGGTAGAGAAAGTGAACAGTGTTGCTGATTTGGGATTTTCCAAATGAATGGAGAGCTTGCAAGAGATATTAGGATTTGTTAATCCTTACCTTCTTTTTTCTATTGATATCTTCTCTCATGGTTCGTTTGCCATAGGATTTTAATTATTTAAATTGGATGCTTTTATATCAATGTCTTTTGTCACATAAGCAATCTGACGCCACATAAGCAAGCCATATAATAAATCTGTTATGATAGGATAACAGAAATTGGACTCAAGATCCGAATTGAAATAATCAAAAAATTCAATGATCAATTGTACTCAATAAAAATTCAAGATGAATTGAAAATCTATCAAAAAGGTTAAGATTTTTCACATAATTAGGCCTGACATGTTTGACCATCAACACTGAATTTAATAATAGACATAAAATAATTTCTTTATATGAATTTCTATTCGAAATATAATTTCATGAATCAAGTATAAATTAAAAATTAATTATTTACTTTCAAAATAAATTATAAAATATTTTGAAAAGATGGTTCATTACTTAATGGACTATCGAGCTCATATCGCTCCTTTTGTTTCAGATTCAAATTCTTAATTGTGAACATGGATACTGCTTTGAAAGTGAGTTCGAAGCAAGAGTCGATGATATAAATTTATTATTATATTTTTATAGAATTACTATTTGAGATGTACTTAATGCAAGATCTTTTGAATATTATTGAAATTCGATAAAAGATTAAGATTGATTTTAGTTAATTAAATTTTAGATTTAATTTATTATAAATTCTGCTGTGATGCATTGATACTAATTTTAGAATGTTTTGCATATTTGTACAGAGAATTCTCCATGAATATATGACGGTTGCCATGACCTTTGACTCACAAATTTTGGATCGAAGGTAACAGTTGAGCAAATCTCTATTCAAATCTGAGTAGATATAAAATCCTATATTGATGATCCGAGCTATTAAATATCATCAATTACTTCTAAATTATTTAGAGAGACTTCTAGTTTACACATTAAATAGTTAAAAATTGAACAACTTCAAAAACATGCAACAATATATATATATATATATATATATATAGAGAGAGAGAGAGAGAGAGAGAGAGAGAGAGTATTGAATGCATGGATTAAGAGTCTCTGAATCACATGCTTTTAGTATGTAAGTATTTTGAAGACAGCAAATCATATCCAATAACTTGGATCCCCATTATCTAATTAAATAAAAATCCACTCTCATCACACCAAAATCAATCTCTCTTTCTGTCTCCTTCTCTCTCTCTACATTATATATGATATCCGTGATGCCCATATTATATATAATATCCGAGAGGAGAAATCTTAAACTTATCTTGAGAAGAAGTTCATGTCAAACATCAGTGTGAGCTAATTAAAAATAAAGGGCCCAGCTCCAACAAGGGCTATCAGCAACAAAGAAAATACCATCATTCGCCGACCAAACAAGGGCGCGTTAAAGGAAAGCTGCAACACCTGAGTGATTTTTGGTTATCAGAAGTATGTCCCGGTTCAGGGCTTCGGGCATCTGTCCCTATCCTCGTGAAGGGGGGAGTCCCTACCAGATCCCCGCCACACAGCCAAGCCCAGCCCACATGGTTCCCCTCATCAGATCCAGTGTAAATTAATATCTGATGCCGACCAATCAGAATGAATGGCAGACATGACCAATCAGAATGATTGGCAGACACCGTGTCCCATAATCCCCACACTCAGCCACCAACCGGCCCATGCGGAGGAGAGAGAGATGGTCCGTGGAACCCAGCAACCACCAGGCATCCTCTTCGCGCGTCCACGTGAAGGAGAGTTCACGTGCCCCCTGCGCTATCCTCAGCACGGCGGAATGTGGTAGATCCCATGATGGCTTGTAATGTTTGTTTGGTGCCCTGTCACCTTTCTAAGCTTTGGATCACTCGTGAAGTGGCTGTGAGTGGGTGCTTTCATTCCCAAAATATCAGTTCCATTTAGTGATGCATTCTGTACCAGCTTCAACCATCACAAAATCTTTCTAGAATCTGTATCAAACAAACCACTAACTTCAAACTGCATACTACAGTAGTACATCACCATCCATGCCCCCCAATTGTATTATCACCTAACCCTCTCCTTTCTGAATTCTGACCGGTAATCATTCATGACAGGCAACACATAAACTTCATAACTAAACTCACACCTCCCCACCATCACCTTGTCCCCATTATCAATTATAAACACAGCGGTAGTCTATCCAACAGATATATATATATATATATATATATATATATATATATATATATATATATATATATATATATATATATATAACCCGAAAGGAAGAAATAAAATGTCAGGAAATGCCAATTGCATTTGCTTCACATTGTCCTGGCAACAAAGCATTGTCTAAAATCCATAATGAATCAATGATGATAAACCATCAACCTGATACATCAAGCTGCATTACAGCACACTTTGAAGGAAAAGAAGGGGAAAGGGAAAAAAACAAATTCAAGAAATAACTGCTATTCTTCTACTCAGTTTCAATGTTATATCTCAACAATGAAACAATGTTCTAGCCTGGTAGCACCAGATATCATAAAGCATAGCAGTTTCACTATCCATTAATTGATCTAATCACTATCATTCAGATCATATCGTGTCTAAGTTCACCCAGAGAATTGAGGTCAATATATATATATATTTATATATGAGATGAGCAAATTTGGTTGGGTAGCCAAAATCTGTGAATGACTGCTTGAAAACATTTGCCACATTTACAAAGTTTTGTGGGCACAGATGCAGTCATGAGGTTCAAAATTTCATATTATCATGTAAAAGAGAGAACTGTTCATATTATTAGTTTTGTAAAAGTGGAGGTGCTGGCAAGATATAAATTTTAATTGAATCCAGGGATTCAGGTCCCAGCGGGACATCCCAAGACGTCCCGTGGGACATCGAGACGAGATACTATCCCATATATTGGGACAAGCCGTTTTGCTAGCATCCCAGTGTCCCAATCAGCATGTCTTGGGACATCC
Source organism: Elaeis guineensis (assembly GCF_000442705.2). Taxonomy (NCBI): domain Eukaryota; kingdom Viridiplantae; phylum Streptophyta; class Magnoliopsida; order Arecales; family Arecaceae; genus Elaeis; species Elaeis guineensis. The sequence goes on from NC_025994.2 coordinate 126,390,391, forward strand.
TCTGTCCCAAGTATCGGGACGAGGCGGGATGGCAATGCATCTCGTTTCATGAAAAAATCGGGGCAGTCTCGTCTCACAGGATTTAAAACCTTGATTGAACCTACCATTAGAATCAAAAATAAGATCAAATATTTCTATAGTATAAATTATTAAATTCACTTATGTACAAGAAATGTAAAGATACATATAAATATTGTGATATTCCCTTACAACCTTTGGTGGTAATACTTGTTAAGGAGCATTTCAGAATAATCTCCAAAAGTAAGAGTCCCATTTGGCGGAATCAACTGCAGAATAACATGAAGTATCATGCATGTGAGGTCATCATGGAAGCACTATATCTATACATTAACCATGCTCCTTAAAAAATGGCACAGTATTCTCGTCTCTGTTCATTGTAAACTGCAGGCATTACAGTCAATATTAATCCATAGAAGCATCAAGAACATACCTCTCGATGATGATGAATCTCTCCAGGAAATCTAAGACATTCATCCCTATCAAGAATGGAACATAGTAAGAAAATTGAATTGTTCTTAAATAAAAGGCTTATAATAACTGACCAGCACTACCCAACATTTGACTTTGCCTGTTATTAAGTTGCAGAAATCAGGTGCCAACTAAGGGCCTGTTTGGCATCATTATTGTTTTTGTGTTTTTATTTCTCTACAAATTAATGAAATAGAGGAGATTGATGTCGAAGGGAGCATCTGCACAAAACTTCTGCTACTCCTTGCTTCCAATTTCACTTTTTTCTGAAAGCAATAAATCTCTGCTCCCAAAAGCTCTAGAGCTTTCACAAACCATTTGATCATACATGGTGTTCAGTTTGGTTCATTTTTTGCTATTGGGTTTCTAAAGACAAAAACAGAAAACAAAAGCACAATGAATCAGGCCTTAAAATTCTGTGGGTTTGTGATGATAGTGGTAAGGCGACACAAACTAGGTCACAGATAAGGTGGCAAACCAAAGAAACCAAAGAAATTTATTTTAATATTTGAACAAACTTAAAAAGGACAAGAGACCAAAACTGCTGCAAACCAGAGTTGCTAATTATATGGTGCCAATTTCACAAAGCCAAAGAGCACAGAAACTAGATGGACATGTTTAGCATCACAATGGCCGATATTCCAGCTTGCACACACATGCAAGGTTATATCAATCAGATATATATGAGCCATTCATTAACATAATTTAGTTTCAAAACAATTTCGAATCACTGAATGTGATAAGATTTCTGGAAAAATGTCCAAATCTTACACAATAAGAAGTTACCGGTTAGAAGAAAACATGGAATGACCATGATGCATGGATTCAGCAACCACACCCAACAGTTCAATGACCTTAACGGCTCAATTATGTTAGCAATTCCACCAATGCAAGATTCCAACTATAAGCATTGTTTAGCCAGGCAGGACACCACTTACCACCCAATGAGACGAACCAAAATATTCCTTTTCTTTTTTTTTTTTTTAATTTCATGCAGATAGGGATCATATTTTGTTCAAAAGTCAGCACATTTGGATAGAAGCGAATAAGGATACATGCATAGATTGTCTTGCCTGTTCTTCACAACATTTTTAATAAATTGGAAGAAAAACTACAGCAAATGATTCAGATTTTCAGTTTTTTTTTTCTAGGCATCAGTCGTGCATTGTTTTCATCCAAGTGAAAGAGATAAAAAAAACAAAGCCTAGAGTGACCATAGATAATCCATACCAGAAAATTATACAACAGATACATATTGATTCACAACATAAGATTTCTTGAACTTCATATGGTTATAACTAAGATATTTCTGAAAGTACCAGTCAGGTTGCATGAACAGAGCAAAAGTCGAACGTTCCACACCAAAAGCTTTTTCACCATTAGGTGCCTATCCAACAGTAAATAAAAAAATATTAAGAATACTGCAACACAGAAGATCCATGACAAAGAAGTGCACAAACAGATTCCTGTTCCTGTTTGATAAGGATTTGGTAAGCAAAAACCAGAGATAAAAATTGCCTTCATATTCTGCATATAAGTTGAAGTAGATCTCACATTGTAGATGTTGCACATATTCCAATCAATCAAGTGAATTGCAGATACTAGCATTTTTGTAACATTATCCACTTGAAACCAGAATATGGCAAAAAGACTAGCAGATAAGTAGAAGGATGAAGAGTTGATGACAGCTAATAGTTCGCAAAATAGAGCCATAGCAGCGACTGAATAAGACAGATATGTAGGGAAGAATGGAAGCATGATGAGATTTAGTAAACAACACAATATGAAAGATTAGCTGTTTTACAGTCATAAATAAAACATGTGCAACATTGTCACTGTATAAAAAAACAAATAACAAAAAAAAAATAACCAAATTGACAAATTCTAGAACATAAATTCCTTCCTTGTATGGCATTTCTCTTGTCAAATCAATGTATCCTTTTCATGTTCAGCCCCTTCTGAGTGGATGCATAAGAAAAGGGGAAAATTACATACAAAAAACAGCACAGGTAATGGAACATGCAAAATATTTGGGACAATGGAACATTGATTAGCAAATAGGCAACTAAAAAATAAATCCATCACAAGCACTTTCTCTACATGAAAAAAAATCATCAAGAATATGAACAAACTAAATAGATTAAAAGCCAAGATCAGATGTCTATAAGCTTTATAATATAATGGGATTTTCTAAGATCTATTATTTAGAATAAAAAGGACACTAGGATTGGACAAGGTTTCCAATGGCTAATGTTTAAATAAAAAATCTAAACAGTAGCTTGTCTATAAAAAGGCAAATTCTGGATGTATGTAAGAGAATAATAACAAAAGAAAGGTAAACCTGGATTCTTACAAGTAATATAGAGAATGTCATGAGTGATCCTTTTCTTCAAAAACAAATAAAAACATGTTTCATTGATAACATACCTGTACACAATGTGGAGTAGCACAAAGACGGCCTTTTGATAATATATCAGTTGTTTCACCAATTTGATATGCTAATTCATCTTCTCCAAACACAACCTAATGCCTCCAAATGAAGATGCAATTATGTACATAACAGGAATGTTTTTTAGAGCGGAAGAGAAACACTGACATCAAAATACAGTTTCTTGAGTTACATTTCGGAACACACAAGGATTTAATTTGAGTAATAGACAGGGAATATCTGCATTTTGCAAGCATTCAGACATATGAATGCAAACATATACACGCACATCTATATGTATCTGGGCCAGGTTACAATATAAACAGGATGGACAGGAGAGGTCGACATACCATCCAAATTACATAAATGTTCTTTTTTCTGTCATGTCACTTCAAAGAGGAATAACATTCATAACTTAATTAAGGTATGTGAAGCATCCTAGAATGTCAACAACATGGACTAACAATGACATGTTAAACACTCTAGTCATGTTACGATGAAACATCTCTGTGGCCAGTCCCAAGCCCGAATAAGAAAAGTGGAGGGTTGATATTAGGTTGACGGCATATCATAGAAACTTGTTAATAACTATGAAAAGGTCATGTTATGATGCAAACCTTATCCCTTTCATGTCCATAGAAACAATCACCTGAATTTTGATCTACATGTGCTTTATGATATGTAGGATGTACTGAATGTTGTGGCCATTACCCGTAGTCACCAAGCATGCAATTCAGACAAGGCATAACTACATACGTCTTTGGAACATTAAAGTCATGAGATGAGCTAAAAATCCTACCAAGAAATTTGAACTTAAATCTTGTTGGCAAATTTCATGATGGGCCATAACAATTGAAGTCACATAATTAGTCATGATACACAACAACTAAAGTGCCCTAAATTTACAAATTCATAAAATTGTAGACCTAGTTTAATAAGATTTGATCCCTAAACCACAAATCACGTGAAATCACGGGCCATTAAAACTTATCTAGTTTATAACTGCTTGACAAATGAATAAGTAAGATCATCCATAACATTCGCAGTTCAAATTTCAAGCATCTTAAATGTCATGAACCATGTGAACTAGGGCTATAGCAACTAAATATTCTAGTTTCAATTATTGGGCGATGCATCCTCAAAGATTTAAATCTGGGTAATTATAGTGCAGGTAGATCTCCCTCCTTACAACAAGTAAAAAAGCAAAAAAAAAAAAAGGAAAAAATATTTCATGACCAACATGTGGACACTCAGTTCAAATAGCCCATTATGTAATTTGCATCTGTACAGTTCAGGCTCAAAAACCCATTGACAAGTTTAAAATAGGTCTATTCTCTAGTCACTTCTACTCTCATTGAGCAACACTAAAACATGAACAAGAAAGATGCATCAGTGATCCACCTCATCTATTCTCTAGCCATTCCTAGTCTGATTGATCAACACCAAAACATAAACAAATAAAATACATCAGTGATCCACCTCTTTATGTTGAAAAATTACTGCATTCACAATGATTGATAGGTAGGAATCAGCTGGAAGAAACAACTAAGATGTTATCTTGCTTCAATCTCAACAAGAAAAAGTAAGGAAATAGAAATTACTTTGACAATTTGATCATTTCGTGTTTTAATATAAAGGCCAGCACCTGTGTCAGGACACGGGATCTCTACACCATTGCTCTTGAACATGCCACAAGTAAGACCTACAAATATGATTTCAGATAATTAGGTCATGAATACATGTTTTAGTATAAAGCTTCTCATTCTCAAAGACATACAAGTTCCATTTCTGTAATATTAAGAACTTATTGCAAACAAAACCATGCATTAATGTGCTATATATTGTGCTTGCACAGTAGCCCACAACAGAATCTAGAAACTTCTGCTATTATTTGTGGGGAAAAAAAATAGCAGATGAGATGTATTAGCAGGAGTAAACAAGTTCCATCATGGGAAGCTCTTTTCCATACTAAACCTGGAAAATGAGTCTTACCATGCACACATGCATGCATGTACAAATACATGCACGCATGGAGAGAGAGAGAGAGAGAGAGATGGCTTATATGGATCACATGATTGTGAACTGACTGATAGTGCTGCTTCGCTTTTAAAATGATCTTTTGCATACACAGGTATAATGCCAGAGTACCTTTATATATAACGCCACTCGAGAAGTATACTGTAGACTTGGATGATTGGTTGAAGTTTAACATCATTAAGAGCTGGCTAATATTTATCTTCTTTCTACAATTTCTTTCAAAGATTTCCCCAGAATCATCAGAAATTCACCATCCACTTAACCAAGAGCACTAGGTTCAAAATGTCTGACACATGCAGAGTTCATCCTTCTTGTAATAAGTTCAAGTCATAAATAGCACCCAGCATTGGGGTGTCGTCAATGTGTGCATCATCATTCTTAGAACCACTACAAAGAGAATCAAGATTTTGAATCTTCATTATGTTTGCTAACAGTAGAAAAATGTGCTAAATACTTGATGTATTCTAATTCAAGGTAAAAGATGAAGAAAAATTTAAATCTGTACAGGCTCCATTCTGGATATTAGGGCTACCGCTGATATCCACAGGCCCATATCCTACCTGGAACTGATCTGAAGCCACAAGTCTGTGGGTTGGGTATGGGTCCAAATGTAGACCCATGAAATTAGATATTAATATTCTATTTACCATGTATAGGCTTAAAAAAGGAATTCATCAACAAAGTAATGAGAAGATAATAGGATAATAATAAAATGTAGTTCACTACGTGATGAGGCAGTAGAAAAACTTGTTGATACAAAAGTTTATTTATAACTTTAATAACAAACAGCAGCCCAGACGTTAAATTTGACCTGTGAGTGACCCATGGTCAGTATGCCACCCACACCACGAGGACATGGAACGAATATCTCCGGTGCATTCACTGCAAGAAAATAATTGCTACATCCATCAAAACAAGAAATATTTATCAAAAGACAGCTATATTATTCTACCAAAAGACATGCATCTAATATTTAATAGATAATACACTTAAGAATTCATTGTCCAGTAGCATCAAATATATGGCAAAGCTCTTGCTGCCAACACATGTTCAATCAACATCAAATTAACACATACTAGTTCAAATATGGAAGCAGAAATATGGTCCATTGTGCCCCCCAACCCCCCAAAACAACACACACACAAAAGGAGCTGGAATCATGTTATGCAAAAGTATATTTCAAATAGCAACGCAAACCTCATTGTAATAGAATTGCACTTTCAACAAGAATAACAATTACCTCAGTTGCCTCGGAAAGTAATATAATAAACGACCTTTGTGGCACCTGGAGCGCCTAAGTATCTGCTCAAGTCCTTCAATGTCATACTTTGTCATCTCCTTTGTCACTAACCAGTGAATGAAACACATCAGTGTACCTTAATACTTAAAGGAGAACAGATATTAGCTTTATGCATGCCACTAAGCAGAGTTTGCAAATAATAAAAACAGAACTAAAAAAAGGTTAGGAACTAATCACGTGCGCCTGGACAGAGAAAGAGGCATATTTTTAAAAGGATATACAAACAATTAATCTATAATCTCAGATCTGGGAAGTTCATACAAGGTTCTGATGATACCGGTATTTCAGAGTAAGTACTCCCTCCAGAACAGTTATTTTCCATTATAACGGAAATAAAAGGATGTTTTTCCTAGTTCAGCCCTGGGATCAGTTCACTTTGGGAACAACATAATGGCTGTTATAACCAAGGTTTTAAATCCCGTGGGGCAGAGATGTCCCGATATCTCCATAGAATGGGATGCCCCACTATCCGTCCCCTCCCATAGCCGTTCTGGTCATGCATCCCAATAGATATCCTCCATCTCTCTCCTTTCTTTTTTCCTTTCTTTGTTTTTTCTCTTTTCTTCCTTCTTTTCTTTCTTTTTCTTCTACCTTCTTTTCTTTCCTTTTTTCTTTCTTTTTGTCATCCCTTTCTTTCTTTTTTTTTTCCTTCTTCCTTCTTTCTCTTTCCTTCTTCCTTCTTTCTTCTTTCCTTCCTTTCTATTTCTTCTCCATCCCTTTCATTTTTCTTCTTCTTTCCTTTCACCTTTTCCTTTTTTCATCTTACTTTCTTTCTTTCATCTTTCTTTTTCTTTGTATAGATGGGTTTCAGAGTTCTAACCCTGTCCCGGTCCCATTTTCTCATAGGAACAAAACAATCGGGATACCCCCATTCCACCGGGATGTAAAACCTTGGTTATAATAGCCATTTGAGCCAACCCATATAAACAGGAATGAACATACAATAGGATGTTTTTCCCAGTTCAGCCCTGGGATCGGTTCAGTTTGGGAACAACATAATGGCTGTTATAACAGCCATTTGAGATAGCCCATGTAACAGGAAAGAACATACAACAGGAAATTAATGGCAGTATTATACATACATACATATATCCTTCCAGCTGAAATGGAGATTAGAACTCCAGTTACCACTACTTTATTTAGATGAAAGGTCAAATAATACTATCACCAACACGAAATTACACACTCAGATGTGCATGCACATGCACAGATTCATGCATACGTGCACAAACAGATCCTTGATCATATGCACCAAAACTATATTTAAGCCTTTCTAATTACCTTAGCCATAGGATAAGTTTATTCCAACCAAGGTTGGCCATCTCAATACTGGATTCCATTTCCAGTACCATCCTATTAAAGTATTGGTATGTGGTTCGGTATGATACGAGACAGCATACCTAATATTAGTATGGTATGAAACACCATACTGGTATGACACAGTACGCCAGATGGACAGTACAACAAACCATGATCCCAAGAGTCATTGCGGCAACAAAAACAACCTTAGATAAAATTCTTGCAATGAAGTTTGAAGGTAAAGCCTAAACAAATGGAGTACATGTTGTTAGATTTGGTACTCAATCACATTGTAACCAAATATTGCTTGATATAAAGGTGATAGTTCTCTACCTAAAAAGCCTTAGGAATAGCATAAGATTAGGATGTCTCCACATATCAAACATCATGTATAGATGTGTGGATATTGTAAATACTAGAAAGTTTGGCAAAGCTTGTAAAATGTGAACAGAAATGGGAGGGTTTAATGAAGGTCACAGAATGAAGCAGAAAACCTTAGAAGATTTTTCAAAAAAATGCAGAAATAGTTACATTAGACAATTATGAAATGATAAATTATGGATAGATTATAGTCTTTAGAATGGGAACTGATGAAGGATGTAATGGTTTAGCATGTCAAGAGAAACATATGATTAGGGAATATTAATGTAGTCCAGATTTAGCAAGGAATTTTCGCTGAGTAAAAAATGGGAAACTTCTCCATTTTTCTGGTTTAGAAAAAGGGTAGATTCTGACATAATAAATCGAGCCATATTGTTTATCATATCATGTGGTCTATAAAAGAAAATGCAGTAAGGGTGTAATATAATTAATAAGGTCTGCAAATTCTGGACATGCTAAACATACCATATTGATCACAATGATATGCCAACATGAGCCCAACTTCCAACATCAGCTGTCCAAGATTTTTGAATGCTACAAAATTGAACACATCAAGAGTCATTTTACAAAATTTAGTATTTATTCATTGAAAAGAAAAATACAACTACTCTGTCATGCAAAGTCATTTAACAAAAGAACTCGAAATTAGATTTAAATAAGAAAGAAATATTAACCACCACTGTCAGTTCAGGAGATAACATTGAAACAGAAACTAAAGGCAGGACATACATGCACCATACTGAAGTTAAAGGGAAAAGATACCTAAGAATCCTCCTAGGATCTTTAATAGTCATAGTAATCAAAAAAATTAGACGAATATACCAACTGCTATTTTAATTATCTAATGATGACAATTCAGAATGCATTTAGATATAAAGTAGCCATATCTGATGTGAACTTTAAAGAATATACAAATCTATAAGAACTTATGAGAAGTAGAAAGCTGCTTAGGTGCTATGGAAACAGAAGGCAAAGAAAAGGCTTTTGGTCATAGCTAACAAAATAGAGTTAGCCTAGACATGAAATACTTTATTTCTTATCACCCTAGACACACAGGTATTTGTTTATAAGAAACAACTGATAAGAATTTGAACTAATTTCTTGGATCCTTGTCAAACTTCTAAAGCAACTATGCCGGCTAGAGTCTGGCCATAGCATATGCATCCAGGACATAAAAAAGGTACATACATATATAATAAGTAATATCAATGTTATGTCTCATCTACATCTCCAACACCCATAATGTTTGAGTTCATAGCAAAATGAAGACTTTGATGTTGCTGAGTACATAATAGAGCATGAGGATGCATTAGTCTTTGTGAAGTCCACAACTTGCTCATTTTGCCATATCTACAGAAGTAACATTTAGCACAAGGATAGAAGAGTCAAGTGGTAATTGATTAAATATTTTGTATTCTAGTAAAAATTGGATCTTAGAAATCTTTATGGCACTCTAATCACAGAACGTTGGAGAAGGAAAGAAGAATTCCAAATTAAAGATGAAAAGGAATATGAAAAGCATCAAAGTTGAATCCACAACATCAAAGATATGAGGTCATGTGATGTTAGTCTTAAAAATAAGCCAAAATCACTTCCACAGATCCTTTGGAACATATCCATAAGGGCTGTCAAATGAACGAGCTGTTTCTGAGCAGCTCATGTTCAGCTCAAAACCACATATATATATTTCATATATATTAAATAATAGATAAACATGGATTATTATGAGTATATTTGCTAGATAGATTATCTTATTCATTCAGCCATCAGATTAAGATCTGAATGGCTGAAATGGGCATGTAAACTAATGGGAGAGGGGCAATAACACCTGCTGGCCATTACTTTACTCCTCATCACGATCCCATTTCTCCGCAACATTCCCCTATATTCTCTTCTCTTCTCTTCCATTCTTCTCTTCCCCCATGTGATAGAAGAGATCAGTGATTATCTTTATTTTGCTGCTGTTTAGCTATTGACCTAAATATCAGCCATATCTCTCAGCCCCAGAGCTACCGCCTGCGCCTGCTCCACCTCCACCTTTTTTTTCCCACTTCTCGTGCTTCTCCTCACTATGACGTGACCACCATTGAATGCACCAACCACTCGACCTCCCTACCCTTACTCTCAATATTTTCACTCAGGCACTCAACATCCCTACATGCTCCCTCACTGTTATCTCCATCTGCCACTGAACAAACCAAGGTTTCCGGAACCAATATCGAGCCCCGTACTAGTTCTGATGCGGTACAGTATGGTACCGCATACCATACCGTACCATGTGTCGGTACAATATGGCATATCGGTTCGGTACTAGTATCGATACGCCATGGCATATTGGTACGCCACCATTTATTTAAGTCATATAACAATTCTACCATCCAAAAAAAAATAAAAGAAGCTAAAACACTAAAAGTTTAAAACAATGCAATAAATATATCTAAAGTACAAATTACAAAGAATAATATACTAATCTCAGGATCTCTGCCGATCTAATATCTTGTCGAATGTCTGTGTCGCTCGTAAACATCCGGATCATCCGCATACTCCTGAGGAACATCAATCCATCTCTCTAATCAAGTGTCACTGTAATCCTGAATATTTATCCCATAAGGTATCCTCTCTGAATTGTAAGACATATCAGATCTCTCGCTCATCTAACTCTGAGAGGTATCCTCAAGATGATGGTATGGCTGTGGAGGAGCCCATCCAAATATGTCAGTAGCAAAATGCGAACCATAAGATGCTCCAGACTGCATAGGATAGTAGCCACTAGAAGTCGATGTCTGGGATACACCATATCCATATGGATCATAAGCTGCCTGTGGATGATAGGATCTATAGTACGAGGATGATCCAGATACATCCATAGATCTTACTCCACGTGCAAGATCATATGCAGCTGTATCATGCGCTGAACAACCTCTCGAAGGCCGTTGCCTGTATGAGATCGTCTCCTCACAGGGTCTATCAGGTCGTCCGTGGTCCCTATCTTGTGTGGCATATGTAAATTAGGACTCATCGGTGAATCGACTAGCACCCTACGGCTGTCTCATGAAAAATGATCTTGTATCCTCCAGTCCCTCCATAATCATCAGATCCTCCAATCCCTTCCTGATCATCAGATCCATGACTACTACCATCACTCTTACTGCCGCTAGTCTCTGAATCTGAGTCAACTAACTCCTGTACTCTCGAGGATGCTACAACTGTCATTTCTTTTTCTTTGTCTTTTCGAGCTCCCTCAGTGCCCCTCTGTAACCAATCTCGTCTCAGTATTTCTCACTCAAACATCTGACCCTGTGTTTCGAACGTGGAGTCACGTGATGAATGACTCTCCTGTGATCCCTCAGGCTGTGGCTGATCAACTGAAACTCTATGCAGAATATTTTTTTCTGTCCACTGCCCTGGATCCATCCTGATCTTTCTAACTATCACACTGGCTGGTCGTGGAGAGAATCTCGGCTCATAAAATTTCGGCTCCTGTTGCAGGTCTGCAAGCCATCCAATCATCGAATCCTCATCATCAATGACATAATTATATATCCTCGGATCCATATACTTCAGCTGTACTTCATTATGCACACATTTTAGCCTCAATCTCAAATTATAGTGCATATAAACAAGATCGTTAAGGTGCTTCTGTGTCAGATGATTTCTCTATTTGCTGTGGATAAGAGTGAAAGTCGACCAATTGCGCTCACACCCACTAACGAAGACTGTTTGGGAAAGAATGCGGATGGCCACACTTTTCAAATTTGGTGCGGACTGTCCAAAATAAATCCATCATTTAGCTGTCAGAAAATTAAACAAAATTATATACCAGATTTTATGATATTAATAGGCATATAATTTGAATAAAGTTCTCATTTTTTATATATAATTTATCTGGATTCTTTTTCTTTTTGCTTACGACAGCCAATGAGACTCTAAAGTTATCTGTCTCCTCTCTAAACTGTTTCATTTATGAAAAATATATTCATTTTAGTAACAAATATATTATCAAGCTAAATAGTCGCATATTAATTGACCTAACGTACCTCTTGCAGACACAGATGCGATTTTGGGATTGGACACCATCTTATATATAATATTACGGAGAGCAGTGAGAAGCTCATTATCCATATCAATCCCGGATATGCTGTACTGAAAACTCGAATTCAAATAGTAAACTGAAAATAAATTCCACAGTGATTAAATAAACTTTTAGTGTCAAAAAAAGAAAATATTTAAAAAAAATTCAGATCATTCTTGAATTCATGCTACCCACTAGATGCAAATCTCTACCCATCTGATAGTCCCAACGATGATCGATGATGTTGATGTATTCTCGGACATGTTTTAGATCTATCTCATTGATCTGTTACTTTACCCTCTCTATCATATGATACATGAAGCCCATCTGGGGGTATCTCTCGCTGTCCACGGTGCGAAGTACCTCATATAATGGCTGGATAATCTTTACTATTTTATCAACCCATTGCTAAAATGACTGACTGGTCACTAAGTTCTCCACATGACTTCCCACAGTGCCGGCCCTTGCATATCTACTCTCCTGTCATTCAGCACTAATAAACATCTGATGCAAGACTGCTTTTTTCTGCAGAAGGCTATCAAGTGCTATGTAGTTTGTAGTAAACTGTGTGACATCTGGTCTCAAGATCTCTCCCTCAGTATATTTTCGCATCAATGACAGCACTTATGTATGATTGTAGATAAATTTAGTAATAGACTGGACCGTATCCACTACCTACTACACTCTACGAAGCTTTTCAATATCCATCAACATCAGGTCAATGCAATGTGTAGCACATGGTGTCCAGTAAATATGTGATTGCCGCTCCATCGATTGCCGCTCCATCAGCCACTCGTCAGCAGCCTTATATTATGGTCTATTATCGTGACGATCTGGACGATATTCTGCTCTCCAACTGAATCAAGCACCTCCTCCATCAATCCAATGATGTATGTGGCATCGTGTACCCTATCTGAAGCATCAATTGATTTATAAAAAAATATTTTTTTATCATAATATGTCAAAAAATTTATGATACTCCATCTAGTAGGACCGATCCAATCATCACACATCACCGTCAGTCCGTATGTGGGTCATTTACTCTTATAAGAAGCGATCCATCTCTCAAACTCTTCTTTATTACTGTCAAGAAGCTGACCATGATATCCCTGGGTGCTGGAGGATCTACACTAGAACCAGCAGCTTGTATTGCTGAAATGATAGACCGATAGTAAGTATTGCCCACTGCATTTACTAAAATATGGCTAAAATGAAATCATAATCCAATAGTTCGCCACATATCCTTCTTCTTCTCCTTCTTCAGTATAGTGTCAATCCTTTACTATTTTGAATTCTTGCTAGAAAAAGCATGTAGATCCAAATCATGGATGGTGGCTCCTGCTAGAATATCTCTGTCGGATCTTCTCGTACTGCCAAAAGCCCCCAACATCGATAAAATACCCCTTCTCCCTCTACTGACTGACTCCCTGATAGAGGTGATCCTCCTGAACTCAGACTCTCCTCTAGTAATCACAGAGTCGAATCCCGACTCATAGAATAACGGTCCAAATCACTCTCTATATCTAGCCATCTCCTCCAACCTGTACTGCTCATCCAGACTTGTCTAAATGGCAGCCTCAATCTCTGTCTCCTCGTCATATGGAGCAGAAGCCTCCTCTGACTCTTCGAAATAATAAGAAGGTGGATGTCCAACTCGACGGTCCACCCGCCCTCTCCTTCGCTACTTTCTGCTCAGCAAAATGTTTCTTCATAAGCTGTCGGACCACATGTAGGTATTTTCGACACATGATCACATCCTGATAACCACCAGCCAAATGCTGCTTCAACATAGTCACCCCTCCTTTGAACCTGTGCCGCACCATTTGCATCTCCAATGGTGCCAAGCTGAGAGCATCTCACCATGCTCCCAGCCAATGTCACACTCTGCATCCTTCTTCTTACTCATTTCTACAAATTTAACAAAATACAACAGTTTAATAATTTTTTGATATTATTTTTTTTTGAATTTATTTTTTAATATTTTTTTAAAATATATAAATATATATTTAAAAAAAATACTTAACGAAAATTAATGATTTTAGTGTCATCATGTAGATCATCTAATGATCTACAACATATAATGAAATCATATCAAAATCACAAATTTTGAGAGGCTCTCGGATTTCTAAGAGTCTCGGACTGTCAAAATCAAAGGAGACAAAGGCAACCCCCCCACCCCCCCCCCCCACATGGCTTGTTGGTACGGCTCGATTTCGAGTCATACCGAATCGAGAAACCGATCGATCTCTCTTGATTTGCAGGCAAACCCCATCGAACCGGCTCGGATCAATGTGGTTTTTGTAATTTACCAAAAAAGAGAAATGAACCGCTCCGATCCCCCCCCCCCGAATCGATTCAGTACGCCCCATACCGACCGGTTCAGATCGGTACGGGAACCCCTCGGACAAACTAAGCGAACCGATCTCGAGCTGGCTTGAATTCTAACGAGAGGAGCTTGAGCTAAGGTTGCCTATCAGGCTACAAGCTTAAGCCAAGATTGAGATAGGTTGATGGAAAACTGAGGCAAGCTCAACCTGGCCTCAACTTGCTTGAGTTCCACTTGTTTATACCCCTATATCCATCCAAGTCCCTGCCCCTGGCCTAAACAATAGTCTAGACTGCACATGACCACATCATACAAATTGCTGCGTATCCATCAACCTAATACCCTAATGAAAATACAGACTTTGATTGTACTTCTATCTAACATTTTCTTTCCTAGTTCTATCATATATCCACCTTAATAATTCAATGCTTGATGCATCTGTATAAATGTGACCTTGGATCACTCAACATTCAGATCCACAAGGCATCATCAGCCTAAATTTTATACTACATATCTATCTCATCAATCGACATATCTATGTGCATCTTTACATTTGCACCCTGATATTGCCCAAAATTTTGAACTATGCAGCATTTTAATTAGTAAATTTTGTTCGAAAGTTTCACCAAAGGTCCACAATCTAGAGACTTCAATATCTTGCATCTGGCATTTCTTCAAAATGAAAGGTCTTGAGATAATGAAAAAGAGATCACTTTTTATATCTCTTGTTGACACAAATCTTATATAACATTTGCTTCCATCCAAATTAAATTTCACTGGCATTATCTTTCAAATGATTTTGCACCCATATCCTTCAGAATGTTTGCCACGTGGTAATTGTATCACATCACTCATAAAATAGCATATAGATTAGAGCTTCCAAATTTTTTTGATGGAACAGTGGAGCTTTTACTAACATCTTATTTTAGTTCAACTATAGCAAGTGAAAAAAGATACATACCTAACCAAAAATCAGTTAATCTACAATAACCAAAAATTCATCTGATATGTTCAGCAATACAAATTGTTTTGAAGAAAATGGTAACACAATAGTCTGCATGATGATTACCCATAAGAGTTCATGTGAAGAGAGCTGAAATTTTATAGGGTTCTCCATCAATTTGAAAGATGCTCTCTGATGTGACGAGAAAGTTTAGAAAAAAATGAGAGAACATCAACTTTTCTAAAGAATATTATCAGGACTTGTGAATTTGTTAGTGCTCCCAAAATTCTAGCTATATGCCAGAACTTCATAATTATTTCCTTGTGAAGCACTAAAACGAATTCAGAACCACATTGAATTATTTAGAACTATAAGATGCAAATAGATCATGCCCCTACAATACATTGGAAACAGTATATGCGAGGTGTTAAAAAAAAGGCTCTATTAGAAAGTAAATATTTCACAGTGCTATATAACTTTCTCTTAAATATCTTGTGAAGATGCTAATATACAATTTGCACAACAAGGTGAAGAACCTTCTCCAGTATTATTCACAGATATGGATTCAGAGGAGAGATGCCAATATACCTTGTTCCAGCTTAGGCAAAGAAATGGTAGGCCATACATTGGGTCGACAAAATGATGGGTACCTAGATGATAGAGTAAGAGTCCAATTAAAGTGATTAATAAACATAAGAGAGCACATATAAACAGATGATTATAGATAAAGTCATGGTACTAAAAAGGAATTTCCTTGAAAAAAAAAACAATCAAGGAAAAGGCACAGCAGCATCGAATGTAATGAATCAGCTTGAAAAGCTGTTCTTCATGATAATCATGATTGCCATGTTGGAGATGATATGAAGCAAAACACAAGCTGAAAATTTTTGGCTATAGAGTATTACTATATTATTAAGGATTGCAATAACAACACTCTGAAAACAGCTTATAGTAGTATTATTCAAGATAACATTAACGACATCGTTGTAGATGTTCAGCTCTCATCAGGAATTGCTGGTAACTTCCAATTGTAATGTTCACAATAAAGACTTGGTATATATTCTACTTGACTACGAATTTAAGGCCATTATCTAGTTATCCATAGTTGACAAGCCTTTTTCTTTTCCTTCTTCTGAAGCATGGCTATGGCTACATTGTAATTTTTCCCTCCCAAAACTATCATATTTGTTTATACCGTATGATGAATTAAGTTACGCACAATTATTAGGTCATTTGTTTCTTATATCAATTTCGTATTTTGTTTCTCATCATAATGCCCCACCAAGTTTCCACACCTTTATGTATGTATGGAGCCACTATGTCCCAAATGATCATACATAGTTTTCAGCAGCGTACAAGTATAGAAGTGTGGGAAGTGATCCATGGGGCTGGAAAACATTGACAGCCACACATTGAAAGTTGAGATCTGAACTATCCCTGTCCTTTCACAAGCACAAATCTGAAAGCGCATCACCATCTTTTAACATGAAAGTATATTATCATACTTTAACATGGAGTTTTTTTGCGGCAATTAAGCAGTAGTAAGAAATAATAAACTAAGATCAAAATGTGTTACCAACTGTTACCAATTATTATACCTGCATAAAACAGCACCATCCGTCGTAGGTATGTCTAAGATTGGATTGGCATAATATGATCCTTTAAACGTATCTGCAAGGAATGGAGTGGACAAGAGTCAACTGGGACTTTAAGGAAAAATCTTGATTAATAGGCAGGCTAACATCCAAATAGATATATTACATGACAGAATTGTAATAGAAAAGCTTCCAAATCTTTCCTTCTTGCTTGCATGATAGCATATCTCTCTATACATAAGGTTTCTAGAACAAAATATCAAGCTATGGCATGCAATTTCCTTAACAGCAAAGCTAAAGAAAATTTAGATGCAACGGAAATTTTTGGGAGATCTAGGAAGATAAAAATCATTCACTTTCTACACTACTCTCATAAACCTCACATCGAATAGTGAATGCACCAAAAAGTGGTGCAGTTAAAAGAGAAGCAAAAACGTACCAAATTTACCAGATTCTAGCTTCTCTGTCCCATGACTCCATCCAAAACTATACCTATATGACAAGAGACAGATAGTGCATGCATAATTTATCCTGAGCAGCACTTTAAAATTAAAATAAGATCTGGCAATGATAAAAACATCACAATCTATAAGTTGATAAGAAAACAAAAGTGCAGAAGGGGAAAGATAATGAAAGTAATTGCTCAAATATTATGGCGGTACACCTTTGTCAAACTATGCACATCATAGGTTGATATAAAGCCCTTCTGTTCATGTAGATTAACTAATAAAGTCAATCTATCATGCCTTTTATTTTCTTTCCCTCTTGTTTAGTTATCTTATTCATCACAACGAAGTGATGCAGTTGCTCTGAGACAAAATGCTTGTCCCTTTCGATATGCCCAGCATGCATACACCTTTACAATTGAAAGCATGTTTCTAGATGAGACCATATTAACACACCATACCTGCTGTCTGGGTCTTCAAGCTCTTTCTTTACATCATCAGGTAGGTTTGCGACTCTGCCAAAAGAAAACAATAGAGCAAGCAGTCTAGTCTTCTTCTCACAAGAATTCTAAACCGGAAAACATTAGAAATCGAACTATTTAATAGTGCAATTTGAAAGTGCATGCCTGGGTGCAAGATGTAGGAGATTTTGACGTAACAGAGGAAAGCCGGGCACCTATAATAAAATAAATACGTTTAAACAGCATATATTAGCCAATGAAAGGAGAAACACTGCAGAGTTCAAATCCATCTACAACGAAATAATCTTGCATCAGCAAACAATCACTACTATACACATACACATAAAGAATAACATATGCAATTTGTGTCAAAATTATCAAATGTCCTCCTTACAACATTACTATAAAGAGTCATCCGTGCTTGCAAACATTCTTCCACTCAAATATTTTCTTCATTCTTTATTAAATTTTGTTTTTCTGCTCGCCGTTATGCCTCGCATTCAAACTTTTTTCCTTAACGTGAAGCTCATGTTCATTCCACAGACGACAAAGAACATTAAAAACTCATCTACTCATCTATGAGCAAAGTTTTTCGCTTCAACCATTTCTTGTGGCCATCCTAAATTATAAAAACTATGATTCTTTTAAGAATCAAGACATCTTATCATTAAAACAAGAAAAAGATGCGATACAGCTCCGAGTCCAAAACAAGATTCGATCTTGGAAACCGTTAGAGACGTTTCCGGATTGCTTCTGCCTGATATTAACGATCAATAAAAACTATTCTTGAAGGACAAATGAAGAACAAAAGTTAAAAAGAAAAGAAAGAAAGGAAAGAACCGACTACATACATCAGAGACTGCAAGGATTCCAAGTCCATTGGGTCCTAATCCTTGTTCGATCTTGGTCGACAAATCCCTTTTCTTGTCCTGATCGCATCAAAACCCATCAAGAAAATCACATCATTCAACTCTCAAGAAAACCTCGTCTGAGAGGGCGATTGACTCGGAGTTCGGACTGACCTGCAGCTCGGGGTAGGAGATGGTGACCGGCCTCACCGTTCGAAACGCGTCCGCGGGCTCGCACGCCATCGTCCGGCACGAGACGCGGCGAGGCAAAAGGCGAGGGGACGGCGACCCACCGGGGGATCTTGGGGAAAGGAAGGAGCGCCCGAGGAAGTGATGATGGCTCTGTGTGAAGAGGGGAACCATCCCTCCCTCTCTCGTTATCGGATCCTTCTTTTCCTTTTGGCGGTAGCGTGTTGGAAAGGCGAATATAAAACGGAGAGCAGCGGCTTCGGCGAATTGAGTTCTGGGTTCCGTCCAAACCGGGATGGAAAGACCAACGCTTTAAAGATTTCCTGGTATGGCAGCGGAACGCCGCAAAGAAAGAAAGACCCGTATTAGCCGGATTGCGAAGACGCTGATTCCGTGCAGTGTTCAAAAACGGCAATGGATAAAACGAATTATTGAGATGACGTTTGGTATCATTTTCTATTTTTAATTTTTTAATTTTTAAAAAAATAAAAACTGTTCCTCCCTTCTTCTTTTTTTTTTTTTTTTTTTTTTCATCATATTTTTTAAAATCTATTTAAAAACTAACTACACCAAATACTATTATTTTTTAAAAATGAATAAAATAAAAATACATGTATCTTGAATTATAAAGTTCATAATATAAATATGTAAAAAATTTAAAATATATTAGTTTAGAATTTAAATTCAACCATGAAATTCTAGAAAACATGAGTACGATCGAATTCAAGAAAAATACAAAAAAATATGAATGTATGAGCACAACTATGAAATTAATGCCTCTTGTAATTATCTCATAATTGTTTTGTGATGCGATCTCGAACATTAGCCATTTGACGAAGTTGGCTTGGATTAACATTAACACTAACTTGGTCAAAAGTGCTTGCTCCATCATTCCCATGATTGCCTTCTAGCTCAACATTTTTATTTGCATACTCTATGAACAAAGGATCTCTTCGTTAATACATCCTAATAAAGTCATGAATAGCACAACAAGCAAGAGCTGTATATTTTTGTTTCTTTAAGTCATATGTAGGCATTGCTTCAAGAATAGCAAAACGAGCTTTCAACACATCGAAATACCGTTCAATGACATTATGCAATGATGAATATCTATAGTTAAATATCTTCTCTAGATTTTGTAGATTCTGTCCTTCTGGGTGATCACGTATGTGATTGCGCTCTCCATGATATGGTATAAAAAATCCAGGCATGTTAGTGTAGCCAGAATCAACCACATAATATTTTTCTTGAGGAAGCATCGAAAAATTATTTTCTGGATTAGTTATAGTTTTCTAAAAAAATTTTAGAATCATTTGCAGTTCCTTCCCAACCAGTCATAACAAATATAAATCGCATATCAAATGAACATGTACACATTATGTTTTGAGTGGTTGCAATCTTCTTTCCTCTATATGAAATTTGCTTATTAGTCGGAACACGTGCAGGAATATGAGTGCCATCACTAGTCTCTATATATTTATATCATTTGAAAAAAATTATAACAATATTAGTTGAGTTTTATTATAGAATAGTAATTTGATATAATCTAAATGAGTGAGTAAAAAAAAATACCTTGAAGAATGGATAGTATTTTGGATTGTTTCTTATTTTTGGAAGAGTTTAATCAAATAAGAGAGAGACAATGATATCCTTGGCAAGTGAGCAGATGGCATACAGAACTCTCTTAAAATATTTGGAGGTTGTTTCAATATAATGTTAAAATTGATCTCCAACAACTCGATATAGCTCATTTTGAGCGATAATGAATAGAAAAATTGTCACTTATTCTTGAGTTGAAATAAATTTTGAAGCTTTTATCTTACCTTTTCACTTTAACTCCTTACAAACTTGGATAAAACATGGTGGTTCCATTCGAAATAATTGATTGTATGTCATAGGATGACCATTTAATACTTCAACTATCCACTCACGTCCCATTAACTTAGAAATTCTTTGTGGTCGGAGTGTTTTCTTACATAGTCTGCTATACTCTTCACTAGCATAAATAGTGACCAATTGCTTAATTTTATCATCAAAATCTGATAAAAATTCTTCTAGATCCATATCTCAATCTCTTCAAACTAAACCTATAAACAAATATAATAGAAAAAATAATTTATAATCATAAAAATAAGCATAATGAGAATAACAAAAATTCATATTCTCATAAAAGATTATAACAAAAATATCCAATACATAAGATCCCAATAAATGCGTTCAAGATATTAGATATAAGATCAATTAGACAAAGACTCTAAAAATTACACAATAAAAGATAATAAAAAAGACATTCTCAAACTAAAAAGTTTGCATTCTCAAATATTGAGCACCCAATCCTTCTTTCTTTCTTCTAGGATGTGAAGGAACATACTTCTCCATAAAGGATCATCATGTATATATTTGGTTACTTTTGCATAAGACACTCCATCTATTTCTTCGAGTGCATTAAGTGCATTCATGCAAACAACAATATTCTCTTGATTTTGCCTAGATCCAAAAATATCTCCACTTTCATTATTTGAAGTAAAAGATGTAGAACTATTCATCTTTTTTTCAATAACTCCAATTTTTTCTAAGAGTTCTCCCCTATTAGAGTCAAAGCATTAGCCATTGCAAATTAAACTTGATCTCTCATTTTTGACGAGTAGTTCCGGAACTATTTGATGTCTTAGCTTTCTTACTTGCATGGGTATCTACTTCATCTTCATTTGAATTCTTAAATTCTTCATCATTATTATCTAATTCCTCAGTAATGGAAGAATTTTTGATAGAAGTATGAGTATTAGCTCCAGTTGCAATAGTATCACCATAAATGGTGCACAACTTATCATAATATTTGCATCCTTTCTTCCTAAATCTTCTTGCTTGCTTATGCACCTACAATATAACAAAAAATAATTTAGATAGTAAACTAGCTAAACCTAATAGATTACATATAGTGAATATAGTATTAAGTTAATGCATACCTCAGACAACTTTTTCCACACTTCTTTGGTAGCTGTAACTTGAAAAGTTGTTGGATTGTATCCAATTTCCATTTCACTCAATAGCTTATTAAAATCCTTCCATCTACTCCAAAGTGAATTAAACTTATTCTTCAATTGGTTATGTGTATAGTCTTTTCTAAATTTCTTTTTTAACTCCTCTTTAATAGTTTTCTATGCATTTTTAGAAAAAGTGGTTGTTTGTCTATTTTGTTTCTTAACTTCCTCTTCCATCAAACATATGAAAAATGATTCAATGGTTTAGGCCAAACTCCCCCAGCTTCATCAACTTCAAGGACTTCATCATCATTAACATCAACTTCTTGACTTACCATTGCCATCTATCCAAATTATATATAAAAATAAAATCAACCTATTGATAAGAAAATGAAGGAGAGCCACAGGTGATTTGTAAGAACTAAGAAGGCAGTAAGGAGTTGCAAAACCCAAAAAGTTTAAACAATCAATATTCAATATCACAAAATTTTTGGACCTAGTAAATATAATATAGTAGCACTCTATCACAAATTAACATAAATATAAATATTTGGACTAAGGGGTTCTCTATTGCCTTTTTAATATGTTTATGTATTACATGTTTCCTTTCTCCTTTCTTTTGTGGATGAAGACAACGTGGGTGCTTTGTGACTAATCCTACCCACAACCACAGTGATGCAAGAATAAGAAACATAGAAGTTTCATGAGAATGGACTATCGGCAATTAGCGCAGGCAACACTGTTAATGACTATGGACTAGCGGTAATTGGCACCGGCAACAATTTTTGATAGTAATAAGATAGATACAAAGTAATAGAGATAATGAGAAGAGTGGCAGATAAAAAAAAGATGAACAGCCACTATAACTCAAGCAAAAACAAAGAACGAGAGAGAGAGAGAGAATATATCTATGTTCCTCCTGATCCTATTCCAATCCAATCTGTGTTCTCCGAGAAGAGTGTGAGCGAGAGAGAGAGTACGGGGAGGAAGGAAAAAAAGAAGTATTTGAGAGGAAGAAGAAAGGATGCCCTTAAGCGTAAAAAAAAAAAACCTAAAATCACTTTTTAGCATTTAGGAAAAGAGCTAGCATGTTTTTTTTTCTTTTTAATGTTACATTAATTGGAAAATGCTACTCCCAACCAAACATGTTTATTATTTTTTTAGAAAAAAAAAGAAAACCAAAAACCACAATGATACCAAACACCACCTAAATAAAAGAATCTATAAATTGAAAAATGTATACTTGACAAAAAAATAAATAAATATAGAAATTTTAAATAAATTTTTAAATTAAAAAATTTGTAATATAGAAGTATAATATTTTAAAGTAAATAATTTAAATGATCTAAAATTTAAAATTTAAATGTTGATCATAATGCTTTAATCAGTTCATAATTGAAGATCTACGTATATCAAGTCTAATTAAATTAGATTGAAGTTTAAATATCGAATTAATATCTATATTTATATTTATATTTATTAAAGAAGATAGATATCGATCTAAATAGGCAACCATCTGGTCCGTATATAAATATTTAATTTTATTTATAATTTTATTTAATTTTATATAATATTTATTATTTTTTGAGAAAAATATATAATCATATTAACATACTATTAATTTGATTTACTATTTACTCATCGTTGCTTTGCCATTAGGGTGATTAGACCCCGAGTCTGACTTGGGTCCAGCCTATACAGGTTGTAAGTCAGGCTTGCTCTAAGCTAGAGTTAGCTTCAAGTCGGGTCATGTGTGATTTTTTTCTAGACTTAATATTGGCCAGAAGTCTAAAAATAATTTTTGGACCTGGTCTGACCCAGCTCGATAAGTTTCTGGACCGAGTGCTAATTATTGAAGGAATTCCCCAACTTAATTTACATGGATTAAATGGGCCAAGCGGGCGCATAAAATTGTTTGCGCATAATATATTTTTGGGGATTGAGGAAGGATTGCACAGTAATGTGAAGCCGCCCTTTTTTGAGGAAAATATTACATGAAGTCAATGATGGTGAACAAACAATAAATATTTTGAATGATACTTGGATGTCAGATATCCCACTTACATTATGCTGTTGATGGTGAACGAGGAACCATTATAGAATACGAAGGTTAAGTTGTAACCTCCCTATCCCAGGTGAAAAATGCTGGAGTTCTTCTCTCATTTCTCACCAATTTAATGATTGTCTGGCAACACAATTCTATCGATCGCTATTCCTCGTCATGATATGCTGGATAGGATGATGTGGGGGTTATGTGGTTCGAAAATGAAAGCTTGGAATGTCCATAAACAAATGAAAGATGCAGCAGATAGAAGGATGGACACAGTGTGGGCTTGGAAATATGCAGGCCACCTGAGAGTGGCACTCTTCTTGTGGAAATTGGTGTGGGGTCTCTTGGTGTCCGCGGCATATTAGGTGCATCCCAATTCCCATGTGGGACCTGTGCAGTCTAAAAAAGAGGGAGGAAAAGAAGAGAATTAGCTCAGTTAGGAAGGAAACCATTTTCGGCTGTAAAAGAGCCATCCTATTCTTTTGGGGTTCTTCTTCCTTTTTCCTTCATGGTTCTAGAGCTTAGCTTATACCCTAAGAGCACTACATTTATCTGGATTTCTCTAAATCTACCTTGTCTTTGGCCGTTGTCTTCTTAGCAATCGCACCGAGAGGAATTCAGTCTTCATCCTTACTTGATTTCACCGTTGTTGATTGCCCTAGGGAGCAGATATAGTTGATTTTGAGAGACATCTATTAAGATATCTAGTGAGGTAACTTCTATATTCGTCTTCCATCAACGTATGTCTCAAGTTTATCTGGGACAAAATACTTAAGAGGATCCCATTGTAATCACTATTTTATTTATAGTAAATTTTGTTTGGAGTCACCCCGCAGATCTTCCCTCCACATGGAGAGGATTTTCCATGTAAATTTTGGTGTTTGCACTTTCACCCAATTTTATTTTATTTGCATGAATTTGGGCACTTTAGAATCAGCTTTAATGTTGACGAGTGTTGCATGAAAAGGGGTTGAATATATTTTCTGAATGTGACAATTGCCCGGATGAGGAGGAAACGTCTTCTCATGTTCTATTCCATTGCATTAAAGCCAGGGGAGTTTGGACTTAGAAAGGTAAGCCAATTGCTTTTATTATGGATCCATCTCCTGCTAAGGCCTTTTCTGCTCTACTGAAAGTTAATAAAAATAGTGTTAATGGAAGGTCTTTATGCTAATACTTATAATATTTGGATTGCTAGAAATTGTCATATATTCGAAAATTATACTTTGTTGCCAAGATTTGTGTTGGAAAAAACCCTTATGCAAGCTAATGAAGTCACAAAATTGCCTAATGTTAGAGAATCCTCGACATCTAAAAACACTTGGGACTCTATGTCAATAGTTGCGGTTCACTAGATAGTGTATATCATCCGGAAGCCTCCATCCTTGAGTTTCCTCAAGCTTAATTTTGATAGCAGTATATCTAATTGTGATACTAAAGGAAGGGTGTCTTTTTTTATTAGAGGACCATATTCTAAGTTAGTGGTTGCTAGTTGCACACATCTATTTGGTACCACTATTTTATGAGCTGAACTAAAAAGAGTTTGGAAAGGACTCCGATATGCAATGCTAATTTCAAAAGTTGACCATATCCTCTTGGAAGGCAGCTTGGCAATGATGACTGGATGGTGTTGTCATTGATCTTTAGATCGAAGCTGAGATTAGTGCAACCGAGGTGAATTGAAGTCGATAGAATGGTTGAGGATCCTCGAAAAAAAGGACATGCATATAAAAGAAGTCTTTTACTGAAAGTTTTTCCAATGAGACCCTCCAATACTCGAGTCAGTTGAGGATCAGAGAATATAGAAAGAAAAAGTGAGAGGAGCTTAAGACTTATCTGAGGGTCTTCTGCCTCTCTCCATTTATAAGAAGAGGCTAATGGCAGTTCCCGCAAAGATCGTGCATGTGGTTAGCAAGGGGCTGAAATAAGCAACAACAATCAGTCTAGGCCACTTGTCAGTTTCAAACACCTTATCAGCTAGGGAGTGGATGGATAGAGATTTTGGACATAACTCTCGCTAAATATCATAGGCAGGCATGATCATAACTTCAGATTGTTAGTAACTGAAGTAATTAGGTTAGCTGTTTCGATCTGAGTTCTTATTGATACGAATTAAGGTCAGACAGAATATTCTCCATATAAGATGGATAACTAGACGAGGCTTGATAGCATAGTCATCTTTGACTTATAGATATGTGGAACCTATTCAAGATGTGCTTCTTTTACTATATCATATATATATATATATATAGAGAGAGAGAGAGAGAGAGAGGGGGAGGATGGTCTTTGAAGTTTGATTTATTTACATTTTGATTCTAAAAATTTTTAAAAATTATAAATAGATTTGAAAACTTTAAAATTGTTACAATGGGAGCAGTATAATGGGGACAAATGGGTGGATCTCTATATAATAATTTTAAAATATTAAAATTTATTTATAATTTTTTAAATATTTATGGTCAAAATGTAAATTGATGGAACCTCGCTTTGATTTAAAAGAAAAAAAACAATGCGCTTGGCCTCCATTCGGGAACCGCATAATTCTTGTATGTGCGTGTTTTCTCGCACAGGAGCAAGCCTCAAGCGTGAAGTCGGCAAAAGTTCCTCTAATACTGTAGACTTCTTGCGGTTAAGACAGTCGGGAACCCGCATAACAGCTCTAATGCGTCTGTTTCCTTGTGTATATAACGGCCGCATTTCGCCTCCCCTCTCCCCGCCCGCCGTCGCTCTCCCTTCTCCGACACCTTTCTTTCCCATCCCCTCTATCCCCAAGAAGACGGTCTCCGTGCTTTCTCTTGCCTTTCATGGCGTGCTATCGCTTCCCGGCGACCATCGTCGCTCCCCGGGCCTCTCGCCACCGAATCCGAGCTCAGAAACCCTCGATCTCCCACCCGAAGCGACTCTTCTCGGCAGCGTCGAGCGCAAGATTCGGCTGGGACGACGTTCTTCGAGTCGGCGAGGGCAATCAAGAAGACGACGACCCTTCGGATCTCCGAGGCTACTTCGAGAAAGTTTGGGCATGCAATCGTGGATCCGTAGGCCCTCCATCTCTCATGCATGGGGTTGTTTCTTCCATTGGGTGATATCTGGTCGGTTTCTTGGGATTCAGGGTTTAGGGATCACTACCTGGAAGAATCTGATTTGGTTTTCCTTTGAGCTTCAAAAAGTTCCGCGTTAATGTATTTGAATTCAAGTTATATCAAGAAAAGAAAAGAATTCACGTTGATATGGTTCTTTTTTTTTTCTGCTGGAAATTTAAGCAGGAAAAGCAATCGGAGTTTGTCCCCTTCTTGGTCGAGGATCAGATTGTTGGATACATACATAAGGGGTAAGAATTCAAGATTCTGGGTGATTCTTCTTTTCTTTTTCCACCTTTCATTTTTTTTCATAAAATGATCGAAGTTTATAATTTTGGATTGTTGGATGCGAATACAAAGAAGTTCTTGAAGGCATTTTAGGATTATTTTAGGATAGTTGTCTATAATTTGTGAGGCATTCTAAGATTTTGTAGCAAGCTTTTGTATCTTCTTAAGTGGTACACCTTAAATTATGAAGCTTCTAGAATTTATGATGTTCGTTCCCCAAGAAATGGCCTTCTGTAGCTTTTGCTTTTTTTCATTTGATGGGATCATTGTGCAATAATTGTTTGTGCGGATACATTTCTTGACTTATCTACAACCAGACAGCAATGGATGTAAATTTGCTTGAAGTAAACAAGTAACTCTAGTTCATCACTTTAAAGGTGACTCCAGCTTTAAAAGAGGATCAAAACAATTGTTTTGTATTTTTTTAAGGACCGCTATGGTATCATCGTCTTGGCATATGGTGGCATTCTTAGATACTGCACTCTGTGACAGGACATAATTCAAATTGTACAGAACGATATTCGCTTTATGAAAGATATTGAAAGCTTCTTATTTTTTAGAAATGCAGAATGATATATCTCCATGAATAGCTTTTGATGATTGAACCATTGTCTACATGTTAAATCATTCATGACCTGCAGCTGCAACTACATTCATGCTGTAATTAATGCTGATTATATTGGTTTTCAAGCATATTTGTGCAACTTTGATCACTCAGATCACAGCTAAGCATATCTCTTTAAATAAATGAGTATCCTGTGAAAATGCTTAATGAATTATTAGTCGGTAGAACTGTGAAACCAAATTTACGGTGGTGCACTATTTTTAATTGAATCATGCAACTTGTTTTTCATGTAAACATATATGCCATGTAATATCCCGCCCAGGCGATGGTGATTGTTTGACCTAATCATGTATTTCATTTTTCCTCTAAAAGTAGTTGACGACACTACTTTTTATAACAAACACTCTATATTACATTAACTTTGGGCCTCTTTCGATGCTGGATTCTACTGTCTGGCGATATTGCATACCCTGCAGGAGCTGGAGAAACAATTGGTTTAGAATCTTTTTAAGATTCCCAGAACTCTGCTAAATCCCTTGTCCCTAAAATTTAGTGATAAGATAAAGCACCTTTTCAAGGGAATTACTTATCCAAAAATAATGAGATTGGGACTTTGTGTTGGCCATTGACGATCATCATAACTTCCTCCATGTGGTTGTCTGTCACTCTAAAATTCTTCAAGGGGCTGGGAGCAGATCTTATCGGTGGATAAAATAATCTGGCATCTTGACCGGTCCTTACTAGCCAAAGAAATATAACTATCTTCTACTGACTTGGATTTTAACATGGTTCAGTTTCATTGAGCATCTAAGAAAGTTTCAAGATGTTTTCACTGTTGTGTCGGGCAAAAATGGCTGCGGTATTGGTGACTGTGTCAGTCTTCATTCATCACTTAAGAAGCCAGACGACAGAACAAGAGCAGTTGGACATGTCATCAAATGTATAGGGAAACTGATTCCAGGTATACGCAATGAGGTACTTATTTGTTATCTTGGTGCTTTATGTAATTTGGTATATTCTCATGTTGAAGCAGTTACTTCATGTCATATTTTATTATATTTTAGGACCATACATTCACCTGGACTGTTGGTTTTTTGATAATCTACCTTAAATCAACCTCCAAATTTCATGCTGGTTCAGGAAGGGCATAGCCTGTGTCATGGCAAATTTTATTTTTTTTCAAGCTGAATTATAGTGTAAGATGTTGCATCCACTGGAGAGTGGGACTTGTGGTCATCATCTGTGTGCCAAAATGAAGTGTAAATGGATGTCCAAAAACATTTAATGGCCATTCTCTGCCTTTTTGTTTGGCCATATGTTGGCTTTTCATGATGATGATTCCTTCCTATACCAAAAGATGCTTAAATCTATTATGCTACTTATTTGTTGTTGCCTTTCTTCAATGACGTTTCTCTGTGTTGATCCCAACCAGCTGTACCCTGTGACATCATCATTTGGGATGCCTATATTCTTCTCTCTAGAGCGTGCAGCTGCTCCTTATTTTGGTATAAAGGTTAGTTATTTTAACTGATATATGAATTCACACTAATTTATTGTCTTGTTATTGCATTTATAAAGTTCCTCAAAAGAACAAATGCATATGTTGATACATTTCTGTATGAGAGAACCTTATGAATGGGATTCGTATGTTGTAATTTTCAGAGTGATTCATGTCTCGTAAGTAATAAAAACATGCCAGGAGTCGGACTGTCCCAAACTTCCAAAGTAAAAGTTCTCATAACATGGTTAATAAGTTTTGATTGTCCTTTTGGATTAGCAGTTCAGGTAATTTAGTGTGAGGCTACATATCTGTGAGTAGATAGTCTACATTATTAATTAATTAATTTGTTCTTTATTAATAGTCTGGTTGATATCAGTGCCTGTTGGCCTTTCTCACGCTTTCACAACTTAATTTCATGGATAAATAGGGTCTTATTTCTTTTTTCTTTCCTTTTTAAATTCCCATACTATGGGGTTCTTGTTTTTCATGTCTGATGAGCTTGTCTTGCTGTCCTTTTTTTTTTTTGAAAAAAAAAAACCTTTTAATGAAAAATTAATTCATGTATCTGTTGTCTTTGGTTTTCTGTGGTTGACAGGCTTATGGTGTTCACATGAATGGCTATGTTGAGAGGGATGGGCAGCAATTTCTCTGGTTAGGGAAGAGAAGTAATATGAAGCCAACCTTCCCTGGGATGCTTGATCATCTGGTTGCCGGGGGTCTGGTAAGCAATTAATACTCAAACACGAGTACATATATACATACACACATACTTCTTTGAAGCATTCAATAGATCTGACTTTTCAATTTTTGCTGGGTTTTATTATGTTTGTCAATTTCATCCAACTAGAGGGGAAGTCAGGGTTTTTATTGCCATCTAGTTTCAGCTTTGTTCTGTTTTTGCTGTTTTTAGGTGCTTTTGGATATCAAAGTCCTGAGGCCTTAGATGTTGATACGCTGTCTAGCAACTATTTTATAATATCTATTGATGACTTCTCTCCATTATTTGTATTACTCTTGAAGATTTTTTGAAGACTATTTTTGTGCATCACTCTTATCAGAATGAATCATGATATAATAGAATGAAGACTTTCAGTTGTCATGATTTCTGCATCGCTCTTATTAGAATGTTGATATAATGGAATGAATAGTTTCAGTTGTAATGGTTTCTATATGGTATTGATTATTGTTCTGGACATGGCATCGTTGGTATAGAGCTACCTTTATGTTATGTGTTCTTGTAATTGATATCATTGCATTATTTCTTTCTGTGTTATTGAATTTTTGCTTGGTATTGGCAATTGTGATAGTGGGCTTTAATCTATAACTTGCCATGATAATTTGCACTATTTGCATGTCAAAGGTTTGTCCATACATGAGCCAGGAAAGTTATTGTAGTTATGCATGTACATTGTATTTATGCATGCACTTATGCTGAGTTTTTGTAGCCTGTATAGGATGTCTGTTATTAACGGGTTCATTTAGTCATAGTGCTAAGATATGAAATTCTGGAATGAGAATTTTGTGCCCTGTGCCACTATATCATAATGCTGGTCAGCAGTCAAATCTGTCTGTATTTTGAGTGACTGTATTTTAGTTTAATTAGGATAAATTTGATTTGACAAGTGTTATCCTTTTCAACTTTTTTTTTTCAAAATTCAGCCGCATGGGATCACGTGTAAAGAGAATCTTATGAAGGAATGTGAAGAGGAAGCAGGGATTCCGAGATCTATTTCCAATAAGTATGGTGACCTTCCATGAGTTGCAAATATATATTACATTTTGTTTTAAAGAAACATGTTAGTTTTTCTTTACTTTTGCTGCTTATTTATTCTTCTTAATTGCACAAGCTGCTGCAAATCTGCTCAATGACAGTGGATTCAGTTTTGTTTTCCTCTCTTCCAAGTCATCCAGACTAAGGTGCTTCTCTTCTGATACCTCCTATAGGCTTCCTGTTAACCATGTTTTGTGTTCCAAAGTATTAGTTATGCGAACAAGAACAAATCTACACATGCAGTTGCTAATGGTGGAAATAACGTATCAGAAAAATCATTGTCAGCATTCTTATCTAACCATGATTTCACCTTGGAGAAGTTGCTCATCTAATCATGTTCATTTGTTACTATTTTTTTTGTTTTGATTCGTTGTTGGAAACTAAGTTTCTCAGTTAAATTCATCAAATTCTTCCAATCACCATCAAACTCTACATCTTCCCCAGCTCTTCCTGCCTCTATTTGATACAACCACATTTCATCATGTAACTCTTTATGTGCCTGTCATGTCTCAGCTTGCTGCTTAGTTGTTTGTTAAGAATTTACTTGGGATGGTTTCTTGCACCATTTTTCCTATTTTAATGCTTTCGGCATTTTTTTTCCATCTCTCATATTTGGAGCCTTTAGGCTTTCCAAGAACAAACTTCTATCCATCGATTTATAGATTGCCAATGCACAATTATTTTTATTCTTCATATTATAAAGAGGCTGCTTATGTAGACTTCAGCAGATGTTGCTTCATTGAGATGTACTCCTTGATCCATCTCTTTGGTAAGTATTCCTTCTCTTTTGATCTGTGAAACTCAAGGCTCAATGAGTTGTCCGGTTGTCGGCTTAGTCATTTAGTATGTAGTGAAACCTTGGCTGTGCAGATCTGTTTGCTTTAGCAATTTGAATGCTTTCGCACCTGTGAAAGAGTTAGCCTTTTTGTTATGAATGATACAATATCTAACTCATTTCATCACTTATTCCACTATATGGTATGGACCTTTCCTGTACCTTGTCGAGTTTTTATAGATTTCTAATTAATTTACTGATGACCACTTATGCTTTATATGGTTTTCTGGGCACCTTCTCTGCAACATTCTTTAATCATTGCCTGCCCCCTTCTTCCACCATTGGCAATCTCATTATTCCTGATTTTTGTCATTTCCCTTTGCTTGAGGTGCCTAATGCTTCTCTGTCTTTTCTTGACCGGAGTCATGTCAACCATGCTACTATTTGCATATCCACTACTGGGGCTGGCCCCCTATGGTTCTGATAGTAGGAGCATATCGAGTTGCCCAATTAACCTTAGTTCCACAACCTGGATAAGCTCACTAAGATTGATTGTCATTATTGTGGTAAACGCTGCCTTCCTAGGGTATTCCTCTTTACCTTTTTGGTTCTATACTCTTTGTCCTAACTTCTTAGCAAGTCCTTGAAATAATTATTTCTTTCATTTTAACTCTACAAAAAATTCATCCATGATCTTTGATAGGAATTGGGTTGTCTACTTGAATGGTTTGTTCCATTGCATTTTTTTTAAAAAAATTTCTCAGTTGTGTTGTGCACTATTGGTTACTATATATCTATAACTCCTGTAATTTGTCATCATTCTAATTGTTCTGACATGCACCTGGTTCATCTATGTTGTCCTCTGTCATGTCATTGCCAGACATTCGGCACTCCAAACTAAAATTGTCTTACTAAACTCCTAGACAATTAAATCTGGGTTCACTGGGAAGCTTTTAATCAGGTTGTTTCTCGGCTGTCACTTGAAATCTAATGCCTAAACCTGGATTTGCAAACTTTTTACATGGATATCTGCTGAGTGGTAGTTCTACAAAAGCTGCTCTCATTTTATGCCCACATGGATGCATCTACCCTAGAATTGGAAGATTACCGGCTGGATTTTTTTATCTCTAGTGTTGCCAATGTGTGATTGCTTATGCATGATATACTTCTCAAATGCTGGAATCAGAAAATTGTTACATTGCCTAGTTAACCATTTGCATTCAAGAGAAAGGCGTTGACTATGTCAAGCTTAGTTCCTTTTTGTTTTTCAAAGCAAATTTAGCCTTTTTTTTCTGTATTTTTTTGTTGTCATTATTAGGAATATCTGAATTTTTAACGCTACTTATGCAGAAATGTAATGCTAATGCAGTGCCATCTCAGTTGGAGCAATCTCTTACATAGACATTGACAAGTACAAGTACAAAAGGGATGTTCTTTTCTGCTATGATCTAAAACTCCCTGCAGGATTCATTCCCAAGAATGAAGGTGTGTGTTTTGAATGCACAAGTTTTGCCGATGGGAATTTTCCCCATGTGCTAGTTATTCCCCAAATTGGATGTTGGTAGCTTTTATTGTAGTTTAGATTAAACCTGTATTGGGGTGGCCTCCATTTTGGGTAGCTAGTACAAAATTCTAAACTTCTATTGATGAATTAGGTTCTTTGAAATTATTGGACACCTGAAAGATATAGTTACCAATTTATTATTATATGATTGATGGGTGAACTTGTAATTTATAAAGCTTTTCTACATGACTAAATTCAAAAAGGATTTATCAGTTGAGTCTTGACTATTCTCTCATAATCTGCAATTTTTTTCAATAAATTTCTTTGCTTTATTTATGATCACAAATGAATTGACTGGGATTTAGACATGATCTACATGTCCTATGCCAGGATAGAGAATCAAGAACTTTGGGGCTTGAGTGACTTCATCTGAAGACTTTGTTTTTTTTTTTTTTTTTAATGTTTGTTGTAACTTTTCTTTCTCCAAATTAGGTGAGGTGTTTTTATTTGATTCAGGTTAAGCTTTTTTTCCAGTTTCCCATTGCAAAACCATGGCATAACAGTATGAAGATTAAATTTGTATTCAAACATGACCTGACTGGTACTGTTTAATTAGATAAGTTTCATGTCAATTTCGGTTTGGGTTCAATTTATCAGACTG
The DNA here is from genome assembly GCF_000442705.2 of Elaeis guineensis. Taxonomy (NCBI): domain Eukaryota; kingdom Viridiplantae; phylum Streptophyta; class Magnoliopsida; order Arecales; family Arecaceae; genus Elaeis; species Elaeis guineensis. Next base: position 126,424,378 of record NC_025994.2, read on the forward strand.
TTTGCAAACCTTGGGTCATCACATATTTCTGGAATGTGGGAAAATGGTTCTACAGATTATAAAAACCTCAAGGAATTGGCATTATTGTGTATAAACATGCACGAACCAATATTTCAGTGCAACATTTAAGCATGGTGCATGTTCCAAAGTCTGTATTGATAAAGCTATCCTATAGAATAATTCTTGATTGGGTGGTAGTTATCCTTGCATGGTCTTTTCGATCAAAGTTGCATGACACATAACGACTGTAAGACCGTGTTTGCATGCCGAACTGCTAACCACCCCTTAAATAGATTTAACCATGTGCACCCAGCCCTCTAAACTGCTAACCAGCGGATAAAGGTATTTGCTATTTGGTTGGTGCTACCATATCTAGTAGGATAGTGGGATAAAGTTGTGGAAAATTTTAAAAAATAAAGAGAGAGAACTCTGGATGGTTAACTTTATTTAACCCTCCCCCTTCACCCAAAATAAAGTTACGTAGGTTAAATACCATTTTAAGTCTTTGACTGAATAAAGTTATCTACCACATTTTGGTTAATTTTTGGCTAGTTCAACAAATATCTCTCCCTTACCCACTAACCACCATCCAAACACAGCCTAAAAATCTCTTTGTTGCCAAGAGGATGAAATTAGGGAAAACAATTAAATGTAAATTATGAAAGGAAAAAACATGAGAATATGAGATGTTTTCCGTTGATTGGTTGAATTGAGAATAACATAAGAGTTCCCCTCCTTTCTTTCAAAAGAAAAATGGAGAATAATATATGAAAATAGTTGTGATATGAGTGTACTCTCCTCCTTATGTTTTGTTATTCTACATGGAGTGAAATAATGTAGTCATTTTGAAAGAAAAACATAGCCAATTTTTTTTTCGTATTTTGGCCACAATGTTCTTTTTATTGCCAAACATTAGAAAAGAAGATTTTTCGCTAATCAACTTTCTCCTCATTGGCTAAGAAGACTTCATACTCGGTTGGTGCCATATGCATTCCATTTATGATGATAAAACCATCATGGAGAGGGAGACAACTTTTCCCTAAAATTTTGTTTCTTTATACTCCTGAAGGATTGAGTAGAAGTTCATGACAAACTTTACCCTTTGATAGGTTGAGAGAGAGAGAGAGAGAGAGAGAGAGAGAGAGAGAGAGAGAGAAGCATGTTTTCTTAACTAAAAAATCTAAGGAAAAGGGTGGCCTAGTGCATGAGGCTCCCACCATTGTGGGGTGTGGGTAGGGTCAAATGTATGCAGTCTTACCTGCATGCAGAGAGACTATTTCCATGTTTCGAATCCATAATCTCCAAGTCACAATGGAGTAACGTTATTGTTGTGCCAAACCTCGACCTCAACTGAAAAGTTTACACTAAAAAGTCTACTTCCTAAACTACTTGATATCAGGTCAGGATCAAAGTTAGGCACAACTTATTTTCAGACCATCTTGTTAATACATTAGTGTCCTTCGCTTCACAGGTATCTAATCCAATAATTTCCTAGTAAGCAAACCCTATCTTTCCAATCTCCATTGATTCTACCAGTTTTCAACTGAGCCTTCTTTTATTGACAATGCATCCACCCACGCTACATTGCAGCAGAATTCATGACTTCTGCTTTGTGCTTTGTTTCTTCACATGTTATCTGTGTCTGGTTAATTACCTTATTAATTATCATGCATATGCTTATGTGGATTTAATCACTCTTTATCTTAAAATTACTTTGCAGATGGAGAAGTAGATAGCTTCAGATTAGTTCCTGTAGGTCACGTCGCAAATATTATTCGGAGGACTGAATTCTTCAAGCCGAATTGCTCCATTGTAATTATTGATTTTCTCTTTCGTCATGGGTACTTGAACTATTCTTTCTTCTTAACTTTTTTCTGGGCAATTCCAGTCTGTATTTCATGTTTTCAAGCTATAATACATCGACTTATCAAAAGAAGTAAAATATGATTCTTTATCACAAAAAATAATGCATGTAGACGAGATAAGCTTTTGTAAATGCACATTGTAGAATTTAACCAACAGTCCTTGGCTTAATATTTCATCTCTTAACCTCTGAAGTTCCCTTCCTTCAGGTACATTTCTCCTGATGATCATGGTTATTTGGAGCTGCTGCAGAGTTTAAGGAGTGGTGATTGGTCCTGATCCAATTGTTTTGTTGTCAAGATGAGTTAGAATTTACCATGTTTGAGTCTATCACTTAGTGGTGTTTGTTTGATTATGTATACATTTCATTCAAAAAAGATTGTGCACGCACAATCATAAATTAGTCATCGGGGAATCTGTAGTCCTGGACCACCAGCAAACAATAGAGTTATACCATAAATATTTGAATAACTACCTTGGGCATATGTGGTTGCTAATTTTTAGATTGCTTGTATTCTTTTGTTTGAATGATTGCCAAGATCTGAAGCTTACTGCCATTGCTGCAAAAGGGATTCAAAGAACGTGTTTGGCTTTGTTGCAGCACCCATTCTATATTTGGTTTTGTAGTGCATCCAGTTTAAGTTGAAGTTTCTCGGAAAGTTTAGCAAAATCTTTCTGAGGCCCTCCACAGTTTGGATTGCTTGCATGTCTTTCCTGCTATTTTCTTTTTCAAGATGAAGATTCATCTACTAGTGTATCATCAATGCCTGTACTGGAAGAGGGAAGAATGAACCTTCATTTTTAGAATTGGATTGGGCTGGCCGGTTGAATCAATTGAACAATCAACCGACCAGGCTTGTGGTCCGGATGGACTGGTGAAAGGATTCTCTAAAGAAAGCAGGTCATTTTAGTGAATCTTGGTGGTTCTTTCATACTGTTTTGGGTTTGTCCGCATCAGATAGTTTCTTCTTTTTAAAATCACAAACAGGACAGAAGAAGCGGGTGCAAAATTTGCATCTGCTATTGCATGCATGTAGCCATATATGGACGAACTGTTTTGTGCTCGCCATATGCAATTAATTATTATAGGTGGCCGAGTTCTATATGGACGGCATAAGCAGCACATGTTGTATCATGCAGCCATATAAAAAACTTAGCAGTGTGGTTGGTTGTATGTGTAGCTCGTAGCATGGTGTCATCACATCTTCAGTCCGTTCTTGTACAAGGCTGTGGGAAGGCTGCTAGATGCAAATTATGGTTAGACCCATTATTCGTATCATGCAGGGAGGAATATGAAGACCGCTGGATTTTGAGAGGTTTAAATGTGCATATCTTTATTTTTGGATTTGGAGAGACGGTTTTGATATTTCAAACATGTGATAATGAAGCATCTTACATTGTAGGAAGGAGAAATATAATCAAAATATTTACAGGAAATATACATGTATATAAATAATAATTTTTATTTATGAAAATTTAGCAAAATTATAGTTATACTATTTGATTTTTTTTTTTTTTTTTTTTTTTTTTTGTGCATTGTTTCTATATGGCTATTATGTCCTCACTATATTGACATGGAAGTGAAAGTTGATAATAGGTTGCTTGGTAGTCTGTTGATTACCAAAAACCAAAATTCCACGTTTTCATGTAATGATCACAGACCATTCTAGGTTTTACCATACGAAACATTGAAGATAAGATTTTTTTTTTCTAAGTTGTGTCATATATAATAATCAAAATGTTATTCTGGCTTCAAAAGAGTAAAGTGGAAACAAAGTTTCTTAACAGTTCCGTTTACAGCTCATTAATAATGTTAAGATCCAAATTTTATTTTCGTGTATAATGACCATAAATTTATTTTATTGTAACTCTAATGAGATTTGACATAAAGAACAAAATTAGATGGCAAATCCATAGATTTTTCGTTTATTATAATAATATCCTAATTTCATGTTGCGGCTAAATGGTGCTGGATTAGGTTGGGGAGACGGAGAGGAGCTAAACTAAGGATTAAGATAGTTTTACGACTTGTTAGTATTTATAAATTTCAGAATTGGGGTAGCCGCCAAGTTTTATGGTACAATTTTATGAGGATTTTTTCTGAGATTACGTATCTTCCTGGGATAAGTGGGATCCCAGTGGGCCTTCCAGGTGACTAGTTCCCATCTCTCCACCTCCCACAAGGTGGTTGAAGCAGATCATCGATGAATGCTGACGTGCTCCATGTTCTCGCCGCTCCGTGGCAAGGAGGATGGTTCCAATCAGCTCGTGGCCGTTGGTGTGTCTATCCTCCTCCCTCAGTCCATTGTGGCCTTCGACAACAGATATATCACCAGGCGCCCGAGAGAGCTTTCTCCTCTTCCATGAAAACAAGCCTCCGAGAGCCACATCTTCAGCTGAGGAATTCATGATCGACACATAGATTGTTGCGGTCATAGACAACAGCATGCAAACATACGAGGCAATTGGGAAGACTGAATGCCCTCAAAAACACGCTTACATTCTCTTGTTTGGGAGTTTGGCCTGATGGTCTGATTACAGTGGTTAACTGAGGGATGGACCATGGCAAGCCAGTCAACTGGCAACGAGAAATTTATAAACTTGCGCATAATCAATCATTCGGCAAAGTTTAGAAGTAAGTGTGCGGTGAGGACGATGAGGATGGCGGGGACAATAAGCTTCTTGTTCCAACTGGGAATTCTCGGGAGTGCTCTTCCTGTTCCTAGCATAGAACCGATGGCCCATGGTGAACTTCGCGGATGAAGCCTGAGAGTTCTGTTCTTCGAGACACCTTGGCCTCTCTGCGCATCCAGAAAATTTGCCAAAGTACTAAAATGAGCATCTTACAAATAAGTAATTCACGATCTTATTACTAGCACCATAAAAAAATCCATCAAAATTTTTAAATCAGTCTTTCTTTGTAAGCATATTATCACTATAAAATTTATTCCATAAAGCCGACCACAAGAACACCTTCATATTCTCTGAAATTATTAATTTTCAAATAATTTTGTAGTATAAACATCGAAAGCCCCCAAAGTTTATGAAATTGTAAAATAAGTCCACATTAAAATTTTCACCAAACTAGAACATCAGAAATTTTTGAAGGACTAACATTGATAAAAAAAGCATTAAGCATCTCTAAATAATTCATTTCCTAGATATTCAAAAAGCCTTGCACTTGATATTCTAAGCAAGGTGATAGGAACTTCATTGCGAAGCAATCGAAATATTAGTTTTTGAAACTTTCACATAAAAATCCTCAAAGAGATAATAAAAAGGAGTGGAATTTGCTCAAGCATCTTTCTAAAATTAGATTTTATCACATGTGCCCATTTTGAAGGACACAATTCTAAAACGCAGCCTTCATTAAACTTATATCCTTCCAAACCAGAGACAAGCCCTTCAAATACTTCCTAATTCGCATTCCCATTTTCTTTCTTGCAGTAGTATGCACATTGGATTTGCTTCCACCACAGATTTTTAGTGCCATAAAGGTACTTCCATGCCCACATTGTTAATAAAGCTTGATTTATGTGATCGATATTTTTGATTCCTAGCCCTCTCTATTCTTTCATTCTAAATCCCAAATCACAAGATAGTGAAATATAATTATTTCCTTTTCATAAAAAAGATCTTCATAATCTATCAATCCTCTTGATCACTCATCTTGAAAGTTAGAATATGGACATGAAATAAGTGGGCAAAGCACTCAAAATTGCATTAATAAAGGTCAATCTCCTCCCTCCTAAATAAGAGTTTTTCTTTTCAAGATATCAATATAGCATTCACTTTCTTAGCTAACATTGCTTTGAAAGCTTCTTACAGTGAACAAGAAGTCTCAGATATATAAATAGTAGATCACCTCTTTTGCAGTTCATCATGCATACGAACATTGATACTTCATTATCATCCATATTCGTACACAAAATAGAGCTTTTGTGAAAATTAACTTTCAAATCTGATGCTCCTTCAAAAGGAAAATTACTTTGACTATTGTAATACTCTCCTTACCGACAAAAAATAGTAAGGTATCATCTGCAAATTGTAAACATTTGATGTCCTAATTCAACATGAGATCCAATACCTCAAGCAATCCATGCAAGCCTACTTATTTTAGAAGCCTCGCCAATATATCCACAGGCTTTAGACTCCTCACTTAGGAAATAGGGCGAAGTTGATGGCAAACTTCAGAAGATTACATTTGTCCCCTGGGGAAAAATGCACCCTTTTGGAAGCTAGAGCATAGAAGTGATTAGCATTGATTAATGATGACAGCAATGGAAAGTACAACTTGATAATTTTTCTTTAGTAGTCGACTGAACTGATCGTCGATAGGTTAAAGATTTTTTTTTTAATCATATGGACTGTTCAGGACCACCGATAATGTGTGGAGGCTAGAACAAGGTTGGCAAGATCTTTGTTGTTGCGGCCAATCCCCTCGTCGCCTGGTCGCCGGAAACGAGCGCCTGCAAAAGAAAGTCCGCACTGATCGAAGGTGGCTCCGGTGGGGACCCTCCGACGGTCAAGTCAGAGAGGAGACTAGGCAACAGTGAAAAGAAAACAAGGAGCTCAACGAGAGAGGGTGAGAGAGAGAGAGAGAGAGGGAGTAAGCCCAAAAGTTTCGAAGGGACCTCTAGCACTGTTGCCTTCTTCGATATATATAATGGAGCATGGTATGGCGCCGTCATTAATGGCGCGGACAATTGAAAAATTATCAACTCACTGAGGACTGTCAAAGTCGCCGTAAGGGTGTCAAATCACCGTGGGGCTGTCAAATCGCTAGGATTGACCCACGCCTTAGGTGGGATAATGCCCCTAGGAGGCAGTGCCGCATGCCGTTGTCAGGACTGACAGTTTTCGACAGTCGTACGGCATCCGGAGGAGCCGACCGACTATAGGTCGGTGGCTGGTTGAGGGACGTCGGGTGGAAACTCGGGGCCCCTCCGACAGCCAGTCGGGCGCGTTGCCAGAGTCGGGCGTCAGACTTCATAGTGCAGCCGGTCGGGAGAGAGGAGAAGGTCTATCCGACCGACGTATCCTCGATCGGTTGGTAACGGCAGCCGTCGATCGGTCGGCAGAGTCGGGCGTTGGTCATATAGGCCCGGCGATAAGTCGGCGTGAGTGGGGTCGGTCGGTATTCCCCAACAGTTGCCCCCCTTCCACTCCTGAGTCGGGTGGTGCGCTAGCCAATGTCTTTGTTTGGGCGGTAGCGTCGGGCGAAAGGAGTGGATTCTCACCGTATTAAGTTTCGATTCTGACGATCGTACCATGGGCTGATATGGCGTCAGACATCTGATGAATGCCGGACGATTCGCTGGCGTCAGACGTCCTTTATTAAATATCCCGTCAGTGTCCCGTCGGTGTCAGATATCCTGTCGGTGTCAGATGTCCCGTCCCATCGGCGCCAGACGTCCCGTCTCGTTGGGAAGAGAAACCGTCATTTTCGTCGCCCCTTCGGGGATACGAAATGTCACAGCCTCTTCGCCATGTGGCAGGTGGCTATTGGGCCGGGTCTGCTCGAGCGGATGGAGGTGACGTGGCTCGATCTGAGGATGGGTGCGTCGAACCGTCGGGCCGACAGACGGCCCGGATGACGCCACGTGGCGCGATCTGAAAATCCCTCGTTGGTCGTGCCTCCATCTCGACCGTCGGGGGGTACTATATATACAAAGTCGCCTGCATCCAGGTTTCTACCCCCCCCCCCCCATTTTGCCGTCGAGACTCTGCCCGCATAGTCCCCTGTTCCAGGTACTCATCTCCATTTTTCTTCTTCTTAGGAGTTCTCTCTTTTTCTTCTGAGGGCCTTCATCGTCTTCATCGTCTTCTTCCTTGCCTTCTCACAGTACACTTTCTGCTCCTCTTGCTCTTCTTATCTTCTGTTTTGGTTCATGGCTAGAACATCTTCAAGAGGAGGTCGGTCGGGAGATCCAACCGACGACCCTCGGTCGACCCCGGAGGTGGAGGCCTCTTCACTTTCAGGGCTGAACGTCGATCGGCTCCGGGAGCAATATTGCATCCCGGAGCAATTTCGGCTGTTCACCCCTAGTGCCAATGGTCGGGTCAATAGCCCGCCTGAGGGCCAGGTGGCTTTCTACGTTGAGGACCTCCGGGCCGGTCTTCGCTTTTCGGTCTCGGAGTTCGTCCGAAACGTACTTGACTATTACGGGCTATGCCCGGTGCAACTCGCACCGAACTCGGTTCGGCTAATAGTCAGTTTTGCTCTGCTGTGTCGGCTTTTGCCGACTGACCCTCGAATTTCTCTCTTTCGAGCCTTCTTCGTCCTCCGACCCCACCCCAAAGCCCGAGGGTGGTGGTACTTTAATCCTCGGAAGGGGCTTTCTTTTATCACCGATCTTCCGTCGTCTATTCATGGATGGAAGAACCAGTTCTTTTTTGTATCTTCTTCTATTCCTTGGGGGTTCCCTGCCCGTTGGAGGGACCCCCAAACCCAACCAAACGAGAATAGTCGGGTGGAAGCCGAGGATCGGGAAGACTTCCACCGTCTGAAAGACATTTCGGTGCCGAAGCAGAGGGAGCTCGTCACCGAGCAGGCCCTGTACGACGTCGGTCTCAGCCCGATCCCACGCTTAGGTCAGTTTTCCGTCTTCCTTCTCTTTTCTTCTTTTCTTTCTTTCATGGTGCTGACCATCTGTCATCGTTTGCAGATATGCCACCGAGGTCGAGATTGACGGCAGCCGATGTACGGCAGTACGTCGTACGGAAGAGGCCGGCACAAGGGGCCGGGCCGTCGCGGCCTCCCAAGAGGCCCCAAGTAGCTCCGCCAAGCGAGCCGACTAGTCGGAGGTGGAGCCCGTCATCGCACTGTCGGCGCCGACGGTGCTCGTCGAAGTCCCGTCTGAGGGATCGTCGGGCGAGGGTGCAGCCTCGCCCGAGAGAAGGGCGGCCGAGGAATCGGTCGATGGTGCGCCGGCTGCTCAGCCGGCAGAGGAGGATCGGGAGGAGGCATGCGAGCCCGAGCAACCCGCGCCTGCTGCTGCCGCGCCTTCGGGGGATACTCGGTCGGGCTCAAGCTTGCCGTCCTTCTCCGACATCAGGGCCTGGGTGTCCGGTCGAGGGAAGGCCTCGATGGCATCCGACGATGAAGGAAGGTCGGCCGATGGTGGGGGGTCGATCGACTTCCCACTTCCCGAAGGTGCGTCGGACCTGGCCAACCATGACTTGGCCAGAAAGCTGTGCCAGGCGCTCCTTCTTCCGGCCGACATTGAGGTCATGAAGAATCAGCGGATCTCTGATATGCTGTCTTCATTCTACCCGATGATGATCCGGGTGAGCCTCTCTCTTCTTTGTTTTCATTATTGTTTCTGTGAGTTCGGTCTTATGACGGTCGGTCTTGTTTTGTGCAGCTGGTTTACAACATATCCGAGCTAGAGGTTGGATATCGAAAATTCGGTGATCTGCGCGCGGCTTGGAGAGACAAGGTCGCGGCCACTGAAGCTGACAGGGTCATTCTGGTCGACCAGCTGCAGCAGTCGGTCGACCGGGAGGGCCAGCTTGAGGGGGAGGTCTCCTGACTCACAGAGGAGGTCTCCCGACTCAAGGGCACCTTGGCGACTTCGGAGTCCGAACTGCAGTCGACCCGGGACGACGCCAAGAAGAAGTCCCAAACCATCCGTCGGCTGCATCACGAGAGGGACAGCTTCGATAAGGAGCTCAGGGCCGAATGCGAGCAGCTCCGAGTAAGTCTCGGGAACCTCGCTAAGGCCGAGGAAAGTCTGTCCATCGCTCAGACCGACGCAGATGTCGCGAGGGCGGAAGCGGAGTCGGCGAAGGAAGCTATGGGTCGGGCTATAGAAGACTTCCGTGACTCGGAAGAGTACCGGGAGAAACTTCTGGCGAGCGGCTTCCTCTCGTACCAAGTGGGGTACGAAGATGCTCGGGAAGCCGTCCGAAGCTTGTACCCGGAGCTCGACCTTAACAGTATCGTTCTGCCAGAGTCGGAGGCCCTAGCAGCGGAGGAGATGGCCGACCCATCGCCGGGAGGTCGCACCACCATAGCGGAAGCCGAAGCAGATGCGGAGCAGCCCACCGAAGGTCGAGCGGCTCCGACCCCCGAAGCCCGAGCGGGTCCACCGACCGTCCCCAGCCGTCATCCGGTGGAAGAGGCCGACTCTGAGGACTAGTCGGTTTTTCATTTTTCCTTTACTTTTGCTTATCATACTTGTATTCGGGCTTCGGCCCAGTTTTGTAAACTTGACCCGAACTTCAATGAAATCAAAGTCAAAGTCTTTTGGACTTGAACTTTTCTCCTTTGTATATCTCTTTTCTTTCATGTGTCATGGAATGCTTTTGAACACATAAGTCGCTAGTCTGATAAATTAGTTAGGACGTTCGGTAATGCGTGCCTCCACGAAGGCAGAGCAAATCCTGACTTTGGATCAGCCCCCCGACGGTCGAGGGCTTAAGTCGGACGT